>NW_027065432.1:0-22043 GCF_032884065.1 Artemia franciscana
CTATTTCAAAAGTTTTAGTTTTCGAGGGTAATAGCTACGTATGTTGAAAAAATGAAGATATTAGACTATTTTATGATTGCAAATGGTAAAGAATGTGATTAAAGGCTCTTTTCCTATTTCAAAAGTTTTAGTTTTCGAGGGTAATAGCTACGTATGTTGAAAAAATGAAGATATTAGACTATTTTATGATTGCAAATGGTAAAGAATGTGATTAAAGGCTCTTTTCCTATTTCAAAAGTTTTAGTTTTCGAGGGTAATAGCTACGTATGTTGAAAAAATGAAGATATTAGACTATTTTATGATTGCAAATGGTAAAGAATGTGATTAAAGGCTCTTTTCCTATTTCAAAAGTTTTAGTTTTCGAGGGTAATAGCTACGTATGTTGAAAAAATGAAGATATTAGACTATTTTATGATTGCACATGGTAAAGAATGTGATTAAAGGCTCTTTTCCTATTTCAAAAGTTTTAGTTTTCGAGGGTAATAGCTACGAAGGTTGAAAAAATGAAGATATTAGACTATTTTATGATTGCAAATGGTAAAGAATGTGATTAAAGGCTCTTTTCCTATTTCAAAAGTTTTAGTTTTCGAGGGTAATAGCTACGTATGTTGAAAAAATGAAGATATTAGACTATTTTATGATTGCACATGGTAAAGAATGTGATTAAAGGCTCTTTTCCTATTTCAAAAGTTTTAGTTTTCGAGGGTAATAGCTACGTATGTTGAAAAAATGAAGATATTAGACTATTATATGATTGCAAATGGTAAAGAATGTGATTAAAGGCTCTTTTCCTATTTCAAAAGTTTTAGTTTTCGAGGGTAATAGCTACGTATGTTGAAAAAATGAAGATATTAGACTATTTTATGATTGCAAATGGTAAAGAATGTGATTAAAGGCTCTTTTCCTATTTCAAAAGTTTTAGTTTTCGAGGGTAATAGCTACGTATGTTGAAAAAATGAAGATATTAGACTATTTTATGATTGCAAATGGTAAAGAATGTGATTAAAGGCTCTTTTCCTATTTCAAAAGTTTTAGTTTTCGAGGGTAATAGCTACGTATGTTGAAAAAATGAAGATATTAGACTATTTTATGATTGCAAATGGTAAAGAATGTGATTAAAGGCTCTTTTCCTATTTCAAAAGTTTTAGTTTTCGAGGGTAATAGCTACGTATGTTGAAAAAATGAAGATATTAGACTATTTTATGATTGCACATGGTAAAGAATGTGATTAAAGGCTCTTTTCCTATTTCAAAAGTTTTAGTTTTCGAGGGTAATAGCTACGTATGTTGAAAAAATGAAGATATTAGACTATTTTATGATTGCAATGGTAAAGAATGTGATTAAAGGCTCTTTTCCTATTTCAAAAGTTTTAGTTTTCGAGGGTAATAGCTACGTATGTTGAAAAAATGAAGATATTAGACTATTTTATGATTGCAAATGGTAAAGAATGTGATTAAAGGCTCTTTTCCTATTTCAAAAGTTTTAGTTTTCGAGGGTAATAGCTACGTATGTTGAAAAAATGAAGATATTAGACTATTTTATGATTGCAAATGGTAAAGAATGTGATTAAAGGCTCTTTTCCTATTTCAAAAGTTTTAGTTTTCGAGGGTAATAGCTACGTATGTTGAAAAAATGAAGATATTAGACTATTTTATGATTGCAAATGGTAAAGAATGTGATTAAAGGCTCTTTTCCTATTTCAAAAGTTTTAGTTTTCGAGGGTAATAGCTACGTATGTTGAAAAAATGAAGATATTAGACTATTTTATGATTGCACATGGTAAAGAATGTGATTAAAGGCTCTTTTCCTATTTCAAAAGTTTTAGTTTTCGAGGGTAATAGCTACGTATGTTGAAAAAATGAAGATATTAGACTATTTTATGATTGCAAATGGTAAAGAATGTGATTAAAGGCTCTTTTCCTATTTCAAAAGTTTTAGTTTTCGAGGGTAATAGCTACGTATGTTGAAAAAATGAAGATATTAGACTATTTTATGATTGCACATGGTAAAGAATGTGATTAAAGGCTCTTTTCCTATTTCAAAAGTTTTAGTTTTCGAGGGTAATAGCTACGTATGTTGAAAAAATGAAGATATTAGACTATTTTATGATTGCAAATGGTAAAGAATGTGATTAAAGGCTCTTTTCCTATTTCAAAAGTTTTAGTTTTCGAGGGTAATAGCTACGTATGTTGAAAAAATGAAGATATTAGACTATTTTATGATTGCAAATGGTAAAGAATGTGATTAAAGGCTCTTTTCCTATTTCAAAAGTTTTAGTTTTCGAGGGTAATAGCTACGTATGTTGAAAAAATGAAGATATTAGACTATTTTATGATTGCAAATGGTAAAGAATGTGATTAAAGGCTCTTTTCCTATTTCAAAAGTTTTAGTTTTCGAGGGTAATAGCTACGTATGTTGAAAAAATGAAGATATTAGACTATTTTATGATTGCACATGGTAAAGAATGTGATTAAAGGCTCTTTTCCTATTTCAAAAGTTTTAGTTTTCGAGGGTAATAGCTACGTATGTTGAAAAAATGAAGATATTAGACTATTTTATGATTGCAAATGGTAAAGAATGTGATTAAAGGCTCTTTTCCTATTTCAAAAGTTTTAGTTTTCGAGGGTAATAGCTACGTATGTTGAAAAAATGAAGATATTAGACTATTTTATGATTGCAAATGGTAAAGAATGTGATTAAAGGCTCTTTTCCTATTTCAAAAGTTTTAGTTTTCGAGGGTAATAGCTACGTATGTTGAAAAAATGAAGATATTAGACTATTTTATGATTGCAAATGGTAAAGAATGTGATTAAAGGCTCTTTTCCTATTTCAAAAGTTTTAGTTTTCGAGGGTAATAGCTACGTATGTTGAAAAAATGAAGATATTAGACTATTTTATGATTGCAAATGGTAAAGAATGTGATTAAAGGCTCTTTTCCTATTTCAAAAGTTTTAGTTTTCGAGGGTAATAGCTACGTATGTTGAAAAAATGAAGATATTAGACTATTTTATGATTGCAAATGGTAAAGAATGTGATTAAAGGCTCTTTTCCTATTTCAAAAGTTTTAGTTTTCGAGGGTAATAGCTACGTATGTTGAAAAAATGAAGATATTAGACTATTTTATGATTGCAAATGGTAAAGAATGTGATTAAAGGCTCTTTTCCTATTTCAAAAGTTTTAGTTTTCGAGGGTAATAGCTACGTATGTTGAAAAAATGAAGATATTAGACTATTTTATGATTGCAAATGGTAAAGAATGTGATTAAAGGCTCTTTTCCTATTTCAAAAGTTTTAGTTTTCGAGGGTAATAGCTACGTATGTTGAAAAAATGAAGATATTAGACTATTTTATGATTGCAAATGGTAAAGAATGTGATTAAAGGCTCTTTTCCTATTTCAAAAGTTTTAGTTTTCGAGGGTAATAGCTACGTATGTTGAAAAAATGAAGATATTAGACTATTTTATGATTGCAAATGGTAAAGAATGTGATTAAAGGCTCTTTTCCTATTTCAAAAGTTTTAGTTTTCGAGGGTAATAGCTACGTATGTTGAAAAAATGAAGATATTAGACTATTTTATGATTGCACATGGTAAAGAATGTGATTAAAGGCTCTTTTCCTATTTCAAAAGTTTTAGTTTTCGAGGGTAATAGCTACGTATGTTGAAAAAATGAAGATATTAGACTATTTTATGATTGCAATGGTAAAGAATGTGATTAAAGGCTCTTTTCCTATTTCAAAAGTTTTAGTTTTCGAGGGTAATAGCTACGTATGTTGAAAAAATGAAGATATTAGACTATTTTATGATTGCAATGGTAAAGAATGTGATTAAAGGCTCTTTTCCTATTTCAAAAGTTTTAGTTTTCGAGGGTAATAGCTACGTATGTTGAAAAAATGAAGATATTAGACTATTTTATGATTGCAAATGGTAAAGAATGTGATTAAAGGCTCTTTTCCTATTTCAAAAGTTTTAGTTTTCGAGGGTAATAGCTACGTATGTTGAAAAAATGAAGATATTAGACTATTTTATGATTGCAAATGGTAAAGAATGTGATTAAAGGCTCTTTTCCTATTTCAAAAGTTTTAGTTTTCGAGGGTAATAGCTACGTATGTTGAAAAAATGAAGATATTAGACTATTTTATGATTGCAAATGGTAAAGAATGTGATTAAAGGCTCTTTTCCTATTTCAAAAGTTTTAGTTTTCGAGGGTAATAGCTACGTATGTTGAAAAAATGAAGATATTAGACTATTTTATGATTGCAATGGTAAAGAATGTGATTAAAGGCTCTTTTCCTATTTCAAAAGTTTTAGTTTTCGAGGGTAATAGCTACGTATGTTGAAAAAATGAAGATATTAGACTATTTTATGATTGCAAATGGTAAAGAATGTGATTAAAGGCTCTTTTCCTATTTCAAAAGTTTTAGTTTTCGAGGGTAATAGCTACGTATGTTGAAAAAATGAAGATATTAGACTATTTTATGATTGCAAATGGTAAAGAATGTGATTAAAGGCTCTTTTCCTATTTCAAAAGTTTTAGTTTTCGAGGGTAATAGCTACGTATGTTGAAAAAATGAAGATATTAGACTATTTTATGATTGCAAATGGTAAAGAATGTGATTAAAGGCTCTTTTCCTATTTCAAAAGTTTTAGTTTTCGAGGGTAATAGCTACGTATGTTGAAAAAATGAAGATATTAGACTATTTTATGATTGCAAATGGTAAAGAATGTGATTAAAGGCTCTTTTCCTATTTCAAAAGTTTTAGTTTTCGAGGGTAATAGCTACGTATGTTGAAAAAATGAAGATATTAGACTATTTTATGATTGCAAATGGTAAAGAATGTGATTAAAGGCTCTTTTCCTATTTCAAAAGTTTTAGTTTTCGAGGGTAATAGCTACGTATGTTGAAAAAATGAAGATATTAGACTATTTTATGATTGCACATGGTAAAGAATGTGATTAAAGGCTCTTTTCCTATTTCAAAAGTTTTAGTTTTCGAGGGTAATAGCTACGTATGTTGAAAAAATGAAGATATTAGACTATTTTATGATTGCACATGGTAAAGAATGTGATTAAAGGCTCTTTTCCTATTTCAAAAGTTTTAGTTTTCGAGGGTAATAGCTACGTATGTTGAAAAAATGAAGATATTAGACTATTTTATGATTGCAAATGGTAAAGAATGTGATTAAAGGCTCTTTTCCTATTTCAAAAGTTTTAGTTTTCGAGGGTAATAGCTACGTATGTTGAAAAAATGAAGATATTAGACTATTTTATGATTGCAAATGGTAAAGAATGTGATTAAAGGCTCTTTTCCTATTTCAAAAGTTTTAGTTTTCGAGGGTAATAGCTACGTATGTTGAAAAAATGAAGATATTAGACTATTTTATGATTGCAAATGGTAAAGAATGTGATTAAAGGCTCTTTTCCTATTTCAAAAGTTTTAGTTTTCGAGGGTAATAGCTACGTATGTTGAAAAAATGAAGATATTAGACTATTTTATGATTGCAAATGGTAAAGAATGTGATTAAAGGCTCTTTTCCTATTTCAAAAGTTTTAGTTTTCGAGGGTAATAGCTACGTATGTTGAAAAAATGAAGATATTAGACTATTTTATGATTGCAAATGGTAAAGAATGTGATTAAAGGCTCTTTTCCTATTTCAAAAGTTTTAGTTTTCGAGGGTAATAGCTACGTATGTTGAAAAAATGAAGATATTAGACTATTTTATGATTGCAAATGGTAAAGAATGTGATTAAAGGCTCTTTTCCTATTTCAAAAGTTTTAGTTTTCGAGGGTAATAGCTACGTATGTTGAAAAAATGAAGATATTAGACTATTTTATGATTGCAAATGGTAAAGAATGTGATTAAAGGCTCTTTTCCTATTTCAAAAGTTTTAGTTTTCGAGGGTAATAGCTACGTATGTTGAAAAAATGAAGATATTAGACTATTTTATGATTGCAAATGGTAAAGAATGTGATTAAAGGCTCTTTTCCTATTTCAAAAGTTTTAGTTTTCGAGGGTAATAGCTACGTATGTTGAAAAAATGAAGATATTAGACTATTTTATGATTGCACATGGTAAAGAATGTGATTAAAGGCTCTTTTCCTATTTCAAAAGTTTTAGTTTTCGAGGGTAATAGCTACGTATGTTGAAAAAATGAAGATATTAGACTATTTTATGATTGCAAATGGTAAAGAATGTGATTAAAGGCTCTTTTCCTATTTCAAAAGTTTTAGTTTTCGAGGGTAATAGCTACGTATGTTGAAAAAATGAAGATATTAGACTATTTTATGATTGCAATGGTAAAGAATGTGATTAAAGGCTCTTTTCCTATTTCAAAAGTTTTAGTTTTCGAGGGTAATAGCTACGTATGTTGAAAAAATGAAGATATTAGACTATTTTATGATTGCACATGGTAAAGAATGTGATTAAAGGCTCTTTTCCTATTTCAAAAGTTTTAGTTTTCGAGGGTAATAGCTACGTATGTTGAAAAAATGAAGATATTAGACTATTTTATGATTGCAAATGGTAAAGAATGTGATTAAAGGCTCTTTTCCTATTTCAAAAGTTTTAGTTTTCGAGGGTAATAGCTACGTATGTTGAAAAAATGAAGATATTAGACTATTTTATGATTGCAAATGGTAAAGAATGTGATTAAAGGCTCTTTTCCTATTTCAAAAGTTTTAGTTTTCGAGGGTAATAGCTACGTATGTTGAAAAAATGAAGATATTAGACTATTTTATGATTGCAAATGGTAAAGAATGTGATTAAAGGCTCTTTTCCTATTTCAAAAGTTTTAGTTTTCGAGGGTAATAGCTACGTATGTTGAAAAAATGAAGATATTAGACTATTTTATGATTGCAAATGGTAAAGAATGTGATTAAAGGCTCTTTTCCTATTTCAAAAGTTTTAGTTTTCGAGGGTAATAGCTACGTATGTTGAAAAAATGAAGATATTAGACTATTTTATGATTGCAAATGGTAAAGAATGTGATTAAAGGCTCTTTTCCTATTTCAAAAGTTTTAGTTTTCGAGGGTAATAGCTACGTATGTTGAAAAAATGAAGATATTAGACTATTTTATGATTGCACATGGTAAAGAATGTGATTAAAGGCTCTTTTCCTATTTCAAAAGTTTTAGTTTTCGAGGGTAATAGCTACGTATGTTGAAAAAATGAAGATATTAGACTATTTTATGATTGCAAATGGTAAAGAATGTGATTAAAGGCTCTTTTCCTATTTCAAAAGTTTTAGTTTTCGAGGGTAATAGCTACGTATGTTGAAAAAATGAAGATATTAGACTATTTTATGATTGCAAATGGTAAAGAATGTGATTAAAGGCTCTTTTCCTATTTCAAAAGTTTTAGTTTTCGAGGGTAATAGCTACGTATGTTGAAAAAATGAAGATATTAGACTATTTTATGATTGCAATGGTAAAGAATGTGATTAAAGGCTCTTTTCCTATTTCAAAAGTTTTAGTTTTCGAGGGTAATAGCTACGTATGTTGAAAAAATGAAGATATTAGACTATTTTATGATTGCAAATGGTAAAGAATGTGATTAAAGGCTCTTTTCCTATTTCAAAAGTTTTAGTTTTCGAGGGTAATAGCTACGTATGTTGAAAAAATGAAGATATTAGACTATTTTATGATTGCAAATGGTAAAGAATGTGATTAAAGGCTCTTTTCCTATTTCAAAAGTTTTAGTTTTCGAGGGTAATAGCTACGTATGTTGAAAAAATGAAGATATTAGACTATTTTATGATTGCAAATGGTAAAGAATGTGATTAAAGGCTCTTTTCCTATTTCAAAAGTTTTAGTTTTCGAGGGTAATAGCTACGTATGTTGAAAAAATGAAGATATTAGACTATTTTATGATTGCAATGGTAAAGAATGTGATTAAAGGCTCTTTTCCTATTTCAAAAGTTTTAGTTTTCGAGGGTAATAGCTACGTATGTTGAAAAAATGAAGATATTAGACTATTTTATGATTGCAAATGGTAAAGAATGTGATTAAAGGCTCTTTTCCTATTTCAAAAGTTTTAGTTTTCGAGGGTAATAGCTACGTATGTTGAAAAAATGAAGATATTAGACTATTTTATGATTGCAATGGTAAAGAATGTGATTAAAGGCTCTTTTCCTATTTCAAAAGTTTTAGTTTTCGAGGGTAATAGCTACGTATGTTGAAAAAATGAAGATATTAGACTATTTTATGATTGCAATGGTAAAGAATGTGATTAAAGGCTCTTTTCCTATTTCAAAAGTTTTAGTTTTCGAGGGTAATAGCTACGTATGTTGAAAAAATGAAGATATTAGACTATTTTATGATTGCAATGGTAAAGAATGTGATTAAAGGCTCTTTTCCTATTTCAAAAGTTTTAGTTTTCGAGGGTAATAGCTACGTATGTTGAAAAAATGAAGATATTAGACTATTTTATGATTGCAATGGTAAAGAATGTGATTAAAGGCTCTTTTCCTATTTCAAAAGTTTTAGTTTTCGAGGGTAATAGCTACGTATGTTGAAAAAATGAAGATATTAGACTATTTTATGATTGCAAATGGTAAAGAATGTGATTAAAGGCTCTTTTCCTATTTCAAAAGTTTTAGTTTTCGAGGGTAATAGCTACGTATGTTGAAAAAATGAAGATATTAGACTATTTTATGATTGCAATGGTAAAGAATGTGATTAAAGGCTCTTTTCCTATTTCAAAAGTTTTAGTTTTCGAGGGTAATAGCTACGTATGTTGAAAAAATGAAGATATTAGACTATTTTATGATTGCAAATGGTAAAGAATGTGATTAAAGGCTCTTTTCCTATTTCAAAAGTTTTAGTTTTCGAGGGTAATAGCTACGTATGTTGAAAAAATGAAGATATTAGACTATTTTATGATTGCAAATGGTAAAGAATGTGATTAAAGGCTCTTTTCCTATTTCAAAAGTTTTAGTTTTCGAGGGTAATAGCTACGTATGTTGAAAAAATGAAGATATTAGACTATTTTATGATTGCAAATGGTAAAGAATGTGATTAAAGGCTCTTTTCCTATTTCAAAAGTTTTAGTTTTCGAGGGTAATAGCTATATGAAAATATTTATGATTGCAATGGTAAAGAATGTGATTAAAGGCTCTTTTCCTATTTCAAAAGTTTTAGTTTTCGAGGGTAATAGCTACGTATGTTGAAAAAATGAAGATATTAGACTATTTTATGATTGCACATGGTAAAGAATGTGATTAAAGGCTCTTTTCCTATTTCAAAAGTTTTAGTTTTCGAGGGTAATAGCTACGTATGTTGAAAAAATGAAGATATTAGACTATTTTATGATTGCAAATGGTAAAGAATGTGATTAAAGGCTCTTTTCCTATTTCAAAAGTTTTAGTTTTCGAGGGTAATAGCTACGTATGTTGAAAAAATGAAGATATTAGACTATTTTATGATTGCAATGGTAAAGAATGTGATTAAAGGCTCTTTTCCTATTTCAAAAGTTTTAGTTTTCGAGGGTAATAGCTACGTATGTTGAAAAAATGAAGATATTAGACTATTTTATGATTGCAAATGGTAAAGAATGTGATTAAAGGCTCTTTTCCTATTTCAAAAGTTTTAGTTTTCGAGGGTAATAGCTACGTATGTTGAAAAAATGAAGATATTAGACTATTTTATGATTGCAAATGGTAAAGAATGTGATTAAAGGCTCTTTTCCTATTTCAAAAGTTTTAGTTTTCGAGGGTAATAGCTACGTATGTTGAAAAAATGAAGATATTAGACTATTTTATGATTGCAAATGGTAAAGAATGTGATTAAAGGCTCTTTTCCTATTTCAAAAGTTTTAGTTTTCGAGGGTAATAGCTACGTATGTTGAAAAAATGAAGATATTAGACTATTTTATGATTGCACATGGTAAAGATTGTGATTAAAGGCTCTTTTCCTATTTCAAAAGTTTTAGTTTTCGAGGGTAATAGCTACGTATGTTGAAAAAATGAAGATATTAGACTATTTTATGATTGCAAATGGTAAAGAATGTGATTAAAGGCTCTATTTCAAAAGTTTTAGTTTTCGAGGGTAATAGCTACGTATGTTGAAAAAATGAAGATATTAGACTATTTTATGATTGCAAATGGTAAAGAATGTGATTAAAGGCTCTTTTCCTATTTCAAAAGTTTTAGTTTTCGAGGGTAATAGCTACGTATGTTGAAAAAATGAAGATATTAGACTATTTTATGATTGCAATGGTAAAGAATGTGATTAAAGGCTCTTTTCCTATTTCAAAAGTTTTAGTTTTCGAGGGTAATAGCTACGTATGTTGAAAAAATGAAGATATTAGACTATTTTATGATTGCAAATGGTAAAGAATGTGATTAAAGGCTCTTTTCCTATTTCAAAAGTTTTAGTTTTCGAGGGTAATAGCTACGTATGTTGAAAAAATGAAGATATTAGACTATTTTATGATTGCAATGGTAAAGAATGTGATTAAAGGCTCTTTTCCTATTTCAAAAGTTTTAGTTTTCGAGGGTAATAGCTACGTATGTTGAAAAAATGAAGATATTAGACTATTTTATGATTGCACATGGTAAAGAATGTGATTAAAGGCTCTTTTCCTATTTCAAAAGTTTTAGTTTTCGAGGGTAATAGCTACGTATGTTGAAAAAATGAAGATATTAGACTATTTTATGATTGCAAATGGTAAAGAATGTGATTAAAGGCTCTTTTCCTATTTCAAAAGTTTTAGTTTTCGAGGGTAATAGCTACGTATGTTGAAAAAATGAAGATATTAGACTATTTTATGATTGCAAATGGTAAAGAATGTGATTAAAGGCTCTTTTCCTATTTCAAAAGTTTTAGTTTTCGAGGGTAATAGCTACGTATGTTGAAAAAATGAAGATATTAGACTATTTTATGATTGCAAATGGTAAAGAATGTGATTAAAGGCTCTTTTCCTATTTCAAAAGTTTTAGTTTTCGAGGGTAATAGCTACGTATGTTGAAAAAATGAAGATATTAGACTATTTTATGATTGCAAATGGTAAAGAATGTGATTAAAGGCTCTTTTCCTATTTCAAAAGTTTTAGTTTTCGAGGGTAATAGCTACGTATGTTGAAAAAATGAAGATATTAGACTATTTTATGATTGCAAATGGTAAAGAATGTGATTAAAGGCTCTTTTCCTATTTCAAAAGTTTTAGTTTTTGAGGGTAATAGCTACGTATGTTGAAAAAATGAAGATATTAGACTATTTTATGATTTTCCTATTTCAAAAGTTTTAGTTTTCGAGGGTAATAGCTACGTATGTTGAAAAAATGAAGATATTAGACTATTTTATGATTGCACATGGTAAAGAATGTGATTAAAGGCTCTTTTCCTATTTCAAAAGTTTTAGTTTTCGAGGGTAATAGCTACGTATGTTGAAAAAATGAAGATATTAGACTATTTTATGATTTGGTCCTATTTCAAAAGTTTTAGTTTTCGAGGGTAATAGCTACGTATGTTGAAAAAATGAAGATATTAGACTATTTTATGATTGCAAATGGTAAAGAATGTGATTAAAGGCTCTTTTCCTATTTCAAAAGTTTTAGTTTTCGAGGGTAATAGCTACGTATGTTGAAAAAATGAAGATATTAGACTATTTTATGATTGCAATGGTAAAGAATGTGATTAAAGGCTCTTTTCCTATTTCAAAAGTTTTAGTTTTCGAGGGTAATAGCTACGTATGTTGAAAAAATGAAGATATTAGACTATTTTATGATTGCAATGGTAAAGAATGTGATTAAAGGCTCTTTTCCTATTTCAAAAGTTTTAGTTTTCGAGGGTAATAGCTACGTATGTTGAAAAAATGAAGATATTAGACTATTTTATGATTTTCCTATTTCAAAAGTTTTAGTTTTCGAGGGTAATAGCTACGTATGTTGAAAAAATGAAGATATTAGACTATTTTATGATTGCAAATGGTAAAGAATGTGATTAAAGGCTCTTTTCCTATTTCAAAAGTTTTAGTTTTCGAGGGTAATAGCTACGTATGTTGAAAAAATGAAGATATTAGACTATTTTATGATTGCAAATGGTAAAGAATGTGATTAAAGGCTCTTTTCCTATTTCAAAAGTTTTAGTTTTCGAGGGTAATAGCTACGTATGTTGAAAAAATGAAGATATTAGACTATTTTATGATTGCACATGGTAAAGAATGTGATTAAAGGCTCTTTTCCTATTTCAAAAGTTTTAGTTTTCGAGGGTAATAGCTACGTATGTTGAAAAAATGAAGATATTAGACTATTTTATGATTGCAAATGGTAAAGAATGTGATTAAAGGCTCTTTTCCTATTTCAAAAGTTTTAGTTTTCGAGGGTAATAGCTACGTATGTTGAAAAAATGAAGATATTAGACTATTTTATGATTGCACATGGTAAAGAATGTGATTAAAGGCTCTTTTCCTATTTCAAAAGTTTTAGTTTTCGAGGGTAATAGCTACGTATGTTGAAAAAATGAAGATATTAGACTATTTTATGATTGCAAATGGTAAAGAATGTGATTAAAGGCTCTTTTCCTATTTCAAAAGTTTTAGTTTTCGAGGGTAATAGCTACGTATGTTGAAAAAATGAAGATATTAGACTATTTTATGATTGCACATGGTAAAGAATGTGATTAAAGGCTCTTTTCCTATTTCAAAAGTTTTAGTTTTCGAGGGTAATAGCTACGTATGTTGAAAAAATGAAGATATTAGACTATGATTGCAAATGGTAAAGAATGTGATTAAAGGCTCTTTTCCTATTTCAAAAGTTTTAGTTTTCGAGGGTAATAGCTACGTATGTTGAAAAAATGAAGATATTAGACTATTTTATGATTGCAATGGTAAAGAATGTGATTAAAGGCTCTTTTCCTATTTCAAAAGTTTTAGTTTTCGAGGGTAATAGCTACGTATGTTGAAAAAATGAAGATATTAGACTATTTTATGATTGCAAATGGTAAAGAATGTGATTAAAGGCTCTTTTCCTATTTCAAAAGTTTTAGTTTTCGAGGGTAATAGCTACGTATGTTGAAAAAATGAAGATATTAGACTATTTTATGATTGCAAATGGTAAAGAATGTGATTAAAGGCTCTTTTCCTATTTCAAAAGTTTTAGTTTTCGAGGGTAATAGCTACGTATGTTGAAAAAATGAAGATATTAGACTATTTTATGATTGCAAATGGTAAAGAATGTGATTAAAGGCTCTTTTCCTATGTCAAAAGTTTTAGTTTTCGAGGGTAATAGCTACGTATGTTGAAAAAATGAAGATATTAGACTATTTTATGATTGCACATGGTAAAGAATGTGATTAAAGGCTCTTTTCCTATTTCAAAAGTTTTAGTTTTCGAGGGTAATAGCTACGTATGTTGAAAAAATGAAGATATTAGACTATTTTATGATTGCAAATGGTAAAGAATGTGATTAAAGGCTCTTTTCCTATTTCAAAAGTTTTAGTTTTCGAGGGTAATAGCTACGTATGTTGAAAAAATGAAGATATTAGACTATTTTATGATTGCAAATGGTAAAGAATGTGATTAAAGGCTCTTTTCCTATTTCAAAAGTTTTAGTTTTCGAGGGTAATAGCTACGTATGTTGAAAAAATGAAGATATTAGACTATTTTATGATTGCACATGGTAAAGAATGTGATTAAAGGCTCTTTTCCTATTTCAAAAGTTTTAGTTTTCGAGGGTAATAGCTACGTATGTTGAAAAAATGAAGATATTAGACTATTTTATGATTGCAAATGGTAAAGAATGTGATTAAAGGCTCTTTTCCTATGTCAAAAGTTTTAGTTTTCGAGGGTAATAGCTACGTATGTTGAAAAAATGAAGATATTAGACTATTTTATGATTGCAAATGGTAAAGAATGTGATTAAAGGCTCTTTTCCTATTTCAAAAGTTTTAGTTTTCGAGGGTAATAGCTACGTATGTTGAAAAAATGAAGATATTAGACTATTTTATGATTGCAAATGGTAAAGAATGTGATTAAAGGCTCTTTTCCTATTTCAAAAGTTTTAGTTTTCGAGGGTAATAGCTACGTATGTTGAAAAAATGAAGATATTAGACTATTTTATGATTGCAAATGGTAAAGAATGTGATTAAAGGCTCTTTTCCTATGTTCAAAAGTTTTAGTTTTCGAGGGTAATAGCTACGTATGTTGAAAAAATGAAGATATTAGACTATTTTATGATTGCAAATGGTAAAGAATGTGATTAAAGGCTCTTTTCCTATTTCAAAAGTTTTAGTTTTCGAGGGTAATAGCTACGTATGTTGAAAAAATGAAGATATTAGACTATTTTATGATTGCAAATGGTAAAGAATGTGATTAAAGGCTCTTTTCCTATTTCAAAAGTTTTAGTTTTCGAGGGTAATAGCTACGTATGTTGAAAAAATAAAGATATTAGACTATTTTATATTTTCCTATTTCAAAAGTTATAGTTTTCGAGGGTAATAGCTACGTATGTTGAAAAAATGAAGATATTAGACTATTTTATGATTGCAAATGGTAAAGAATGTGATTAAAGGCTCTTTTCCTATTTCAAAAGTTTTAGTTTTCGAGGGTAATAGCTATGTCTGTGGAAAAAAAGATATTAGACTTTTTATGATTGCACATGGTAAAGAATGTGATTAAAGGCTCTTTTCCTATGTCAAAAGTTTTAGTTTTCGAGGGTAATAGCTACGTATGTTGAAAAAATGAAGATATTAGACTATTTTATGATTGCAAATGGTAAAGAATGTGATTAAAGGCTCTTTTCCTATGTCAAAAGTTTTAGTTTTCGAGGGTAATAGCTACGTATGTTGAAAAAATGAAGATATTAGACTATTTTATGATTGCAAATGGTAAAGAATGTGATTAAAGGCTCTTTTCCTATTTCAAAAGTTTTAGTTTTCGAGGGTAATAGCTACGTATGTTGAAAAAATGAAGATATTAGACTATTTTATGATTGCAAATGGTAAAGAATGTGATTAAAGGCTCTTTTCCTATTTCAAAAGTTTTAGTTTTCGAGGGTAATAGCTACGTATGTTGAAAAAATGAAGATATTAGACTATTTTATGATTGCAATGGTAATGAATGTGATTAAAGGCTCTTTTCCTATGTCAAAAGTTTTAGTTTTCGAGGGTAATAGCTACGTATGTTGAAAAAATGAAGATATTAGACTATTTTATGATTGCAAATGGTAAAGAATGTGATTAAAGGCTCTTTTCCTATTTCAAAAGTTTTAGTTTTCGAGGGTAATAGCTACGTATGTTGAAAAAATGAAGATATTAGACTATTTTATGATTGCAAATGGTAAAGAATGTGATTAAAGGCTCTTTTCCTATTTCAAAAGTTTTAGTTTTCGAGGGTAATAGCTACGTATGTTGAAAAAATGAAGATATTAGACTATTTTATGATTGCAAATGGTAAAGAATGTGATTAAAGGCTCTTTTCCTATGTCAAAAGTTTTAGTTTTCGAGGGTAATAGCTACGTATGTTGAAAAAATGAAGATATTAGACTATTTTATGATTGCACATGGTAAAGAATGTGATTAAAGGCTCTTTTCCTATTTCAAAAGTTTTAGTTTTCGAGGGTAATAGCTACGTATGTTGAAAAAATGAAGATATTAGACTATTTTATGATTGCAAATGGTAAAGAATGTGATTAAAGGCTCTTTTCCTATTTCAAAAGTTTTAGTTTTCGAGGGTAATAGCTACGTATGTTGAAAAAATGAAGATATTAGACTATTTTATATTTTCCTATTTCAAAAGTTTTAGTTTTCGAGGGTAATAGCTTTGTCTGTGGAAAAAATGAAGATATTAGACTATTTTATGATTGCAAATGGTAAAGAATGTGATTAAAGGCTCTTTTCCTATTTCAAAAGTTTTAGTTTTCGAGGGTAATAGCTATGTCTGTGGAAAAAATGAAGATATTAGACTATTTTATGATTGCAAATGGTAAAGAATGTGATTAAAGGCTCTTTTCCTATGTCAAAAGTTTTAGTTTTCGAGGGTAATAGCTACGTATGTTGAAAAAATGAAGATATTAGACTATTTTATGATTGCAAATGGTAAAGAATGTGATTAAAGGCTCTTTTCCTATTTCAAAAGTTTTAGTTTTCGAAGGGTAATAGCTACGTATGTTGAAAAAATGAAGATATTAGACTATTTTATGATTGCAAATGGTAAAGAATGTGATTAAAGGCTCTTTTCCTATTTCAAAAGTTTTAGTTTTCGAGGGTAATAGCTACGTATGTTGAAAAAATGAAGATATTAGACTATTTTATGATTGCAAATGGTAAAGAATGTGATTAAAGGCTCTTTTCCTATTTCAAAAGTTTTAGTTTTCGAGGGTAATAGCTACGTATGTTGAAAAAATGAAGATATTAGACTATTTTATATTTTCTCTTTTCAAAAATTTTAGTTTTCGAGGGTAATAGCTATGTATGTTGAAAAAAAAGATATTAGACTTTTTTATGATTGCACATGGTAAAGAATGTGATTAAAGGCTCTTTTCCTATTTCAAAAGTTTTAGTTTTCGAGGGTAATAGCTACGTATGTTGAAAAAATGAAGATATTAGACTATTTTATGAATGCAAATGGTAAAGAATGTGATTAAAGGCTCTTTTCCTGTGTCAAAAGTTTTAGTTTTCGAGGGTAATAGCTACGTATGTTGAAAAAATGAAGATATTAGACTATTTTATGATTGCAAATGGTAAAGAATTTGATTAAAGGCTCTTTTCCCATGTCAAAAGTTTTAGTTTTCGAGGGTAATAGCTACGTATGTTGAAAAAATAGAGATATTAGACTATTTTATGATTCACATGGTAAACAATGTGATTAAAGACTCTTTTCCTATTTCAAAAGTTTTAGTTTTCGAGGGTAATAGCTATGTATGTTGAAAAAATGAAGATATTAGACTATTTTATGATTGCAAATGTTAAAGAATGTGATTAAAGGCTCTTTTCCTATTTCAAAAGTTTTAGTTTTCGAGGGTAATAGCTTTGTCTGTGGAAAAAATGAAGATATTAGACTATTTTATGATTGCAAATGGTAAAGAATGTGATTAAAGGCTCTTTTCCTATTTCAAAAGTTTTAGTTTTCGAGGGTAATAGCTAGATATGTTGAAAAAATGAAGATATTAGACTATTTTATGATTGCAAATGGTAAAGAATGTGATTAAAGGCTCTTTTCCTATTTCAAAAGTTTTAGTTTTCGAGGGTAATAGCTACGTATGTTGAAAAAATGAAGATATTAGACTATTTTATGATTGCAAATGGTAATGAATGTGATTAAAGGCTCTTTTCCTATGTCAAAAGTTTTAGTTTTCGAGGGTAATAGCTACGTATGTTGAAAAAATGAAGATATTAGACTATTTTATGATTGCAAATGGTAAAGAATGTGATTAAAGGCTCTTTTCCTATTTCAAGAGTTTTAGTTTTCGAAGGTAATAGCTACGTATGTTGAAAAAATGAAGATATTAGACTATTTTATGATTGCAAATGGTAAAGAATGTGATTAAAGGCTCTTTTCCTATTTCAAAAGTTTTAGTTTTCGAGGGTAATAGCTACGTATGTTGAAAAAATGAAGATATTAGACTATTTTATGATTGCAAATGGTAAAGAATGTGATTAAAGGCTCTTTTCCTATTTCAAAAGTTTTAGTTTTCGAGGGTAATAGCTACGTATGTTGAAAAAATGAAGATATTAGACTATTTTATGATTGCAAATGGTAAAGAATATGATTAAAGGCTCTTTTCCTGTGTCAAAAGTTTTAGTTTTCGAGGGTAATAGCTACGTATGTTGATAAAATGAAGATATTAGACTATTTTATGATTGCAAATGGTACAAAATGTGATTAAAGGCTCTTTTCCTATTTCAAAAGTTTTAGTTTTCGAGGGTAATAGCTACGTATGTTGAAAAAATGAAGATATTAGACTATTTTATGATTGCAAATGGTAAAGAATGTGATTAAAGGCTCTTTTCCTATGTCCAAAGTTTTAGTTTTCGAGGGTAATAGCTTTGTCTTTGGAAAAAATGAAGATATTAGACAATTATATGATTGCACATGGTAAAGAATGTGATTAAAGGCTCTTTTCCTATTTCAAAAGTTTTAGTTTTCGAGGGTAATAGCTATGTCTGTGGAAAAAATGAGGATATTAGACTATTTTATGATTGCACATGGTAAAGAATGTGATTAAAGGCTCTTTTCCTATTTCAAAAGTTTTAGTTTTTAGGGGTAAGAGCTAGGTATGTTGAAAAAATGAAGAAATTAGACTATTTTATGATTGTAAATGGTAAAGAATGTGATTAAAGGCTCTTTTCCTATTTCAAAAGTTTTAGTTTTCGAGGGTAAGAACTTTTTCTGTGGAAAAAATGAAGATATTAGACAATTTTATGTTTGCACATGGTAAAGAATGTGATTAAAGGCTCTTTTCCTATTTCAAAAGTTTTAGTTTTCGAAGGTAATAGCTACGTATGTTGAAAAAATGAAGATATTTGACTATTTTATGATTGCAAATGGTAAAGAATGTGATTAAAGGCTCTTTTCCTATTTAAAAAGTTTTAGTTTTCGAGGGTAAGAGCTACGTATGTTGAAAAAAATGAAGATATTAGACTATTTTATGATTGCAAATGGTAAAGAATGTGATTAAAGGCTCTTTTCCTATGTCAAAAGTTTTAGTTTTCGAGGGTAATAGCTACGTATGTTAAAAAAATGGAGATATTAGACTATTTTATGATTGCAAATGGTAAAGAATGTGATTAAAGGCTCTTTTCCTATTTCAAAAGTTTTAGTTTTCGAGGGTAATAACTATGTCTGTAGAAAAAATGAAGATATTAGACTATTTTATGATTGCACATGGTAAAGAATGTGATTAAAGGCTCTTTTCCTATGTCAAAAGTTTTAGTTTTCGAGGGTAATAGCTACGTATGTTGAAAAAATGAAGATATTAGACTATTTTATGATTGCAAATGGTAAAGAATGTGATTAAAGGCTCTTTTCCTATTTCAAAAGTTTTAGTTCTCGAGGGTAATAGCTACGTATGTTGAAAAAATAAAGATATTAGACTATTTTATGATTGCAAATGGTAAAGAATGTGATTAAAGGCTCTTTTCCTATGTCAAAAGTTTTAGTTTTCGAGGGTAATAGCTACGTATGTTGAAAAAATGAAGATATTAGAGTATTTTATGATTGCAAATGGTAAAGAATGTGATTAAAGGCTCTTTTCCTATTTCAAAAGTTTTAGTCTTCGAGGGTAATAGCTATGTCTGTAGAAAAAATGAAGATATTAGACTATTTTATGATTGCACATGGTAAAGAATGTGATTAAAGGCCCTTTGCCTATGTCAAAAGTTTTAGTTTTCGAGGGTAATAGCTACGTATGTTGAAAAAATGAAGATATTAGACTATTTTATGATTGCAAATGGTAAAGAATGTGATTAAAGGCTCTTTTCCTATTTCAAAAATTTTAGTTTTCGAGGGTAATAGCTAAGTATGTTGAAAAAATGAAGATATTAGACTATTTTATGATTGCAAATGGTAAAGAATGTGATTAAAGGCTCTTTTCCTATTTCAAAAATTTTAGTTTTCGAGGGTAATAGCTACGTATGTTGAAAAAATGAAGATATTAGACTATTTTATGATTGCAAATGGTAAAAAATGTGATTAATGGCTCTTTTCCTATTTCAAAAGTTTTAGTTTTCGAGGGTAATAGCTACGTATGTTGAAAAAATGAAGATGTTAGACTATTTTATGATTGCAAATGGTAAAGAATGTGATTAAAGGCTCTTTTCCTATTCCAAAAGTTTTAGTTTTCGAGGGTAATAGCTACGTATGTTGAAAAAATAAAGATATTAGACTATTTTATGATTGCAAATGGTAAAGAATGTGATTAAAGGCTCTTTTCCTATTTCAAAAGTTTTAGTTTTCGAGGGTAATAGCTATGTCTGTGGAAAAAAAAAGATATTAGACTATTTTATGATTGCACATGGTAAAGAATGTGATTAAAGGCTCTTTTCCTGTGTCAAAAGTTTTAGTTTTCGAGGGTAATAGCTACGTATGTTGAAAAAAGGAAGATATTAGACTATTTTATGATTGCAAATGGTAAAGAATGTGATTAAAGGCTCTTTTCCTATTTCAAAAGTTTTAGTTTTCGAGGGTAATAGCTTTGTCTGTGGAAAAAATGAAGATATTAGACTATTTTATGATTGCAAATGGTAAAGAATGTGATTAAAGGCTCTTTTCCTATGTCAAAAGTGTTAGTTTTCGAGGGTAATAGCTACGTATGTTGAAAAAATGAGGATATTAGGCTATTTTATGATTGCAAAAGGGTAAAGAATGTGATTAAAGGCTCTTTTCCTATGTCAAAAGTTTTAGTTTTCGAGGGTAATAGCTACGTATGTTGAAAAAATGAAGATATTAGACTATTTTATGATTGCAAATGGTAAAGAATGTGATTAAAGGCTCTTTTCCTATGTCAAAAGTTTTATTTTTCGAGGGTAATAGCTACGTATGTTGAGAAAATGAAGATATTAGACTATTTTATGATTGCACATGGTAAAGAATGTGATTAAAGGCTCTTTTCCTATTTCTAAAGTTTTAGTTTTCGAGGGTAATAGCTACGTATGTTGAAAAAATGAAGATATTAGACTATTTTATGATTGCAAATGGTAAAGAATGTGATTAAAGGCTCTTTTCCTATTTCAAAAGTTTTAGTTTTCGAGGGTAATAGCTACGTATGTTGAAAAAATGAAGATATTAGAGTATTTTATGATTGCAAATGGTAAAGAATGTGATTAAAGGCTCTTTTCCTATTTCAAAAGTTTTAGTTTTCGAGGGTAAGAGCTTTGTCTGTGGAAAAAATGAAGATATTAGACAATTTTATGATTGCACATGGTAAAGAATGCGATTAAAGGCTCTTTTCCTATTTCAAAAGTTTTAGTTTTCGAGGGTAATAGCTACATATGTTGAAAAAATGAAGATATTACACTATCTTATGATTGCAAATGGTAAAGAATGTGATTAAAGGCTCTTTTCCTATTTCAAAAGTTTTAGTTTTCGAGGGTAATAGCTACGTATGTTGAAAAAACGAAGATATTAGACTATTTTATGATTGCAAATGGTAAAGAATGTGATTAAAGGCTCTTTTCCTATTTCAAAAGTTTTAGTTTTTGAGGGTAGTAGCTACGTATGTTGAAAAAATGAAGATATTAGACTATTTTATGATTGCAAATGGTAAAGAATGTGATTTAAGGCTCTTTTCCTATGTCAAAACTTTTAGTTTTCGAGGGTAATAGCTACGTATGTTGAAAAGATGAAGATATTAGACTATTTTATGATTGCAAATGGTAAAGAATGTGATTAAAGGCTCTTTTCCTATTTCAAAAGTTTTAGTCTTCGAAGGTAATAGCTACGTATGTTGAAAAAATGAAGATATTAGACTATTTTATGATTGCAAATGGTAAAGAATGTGATTAAAGGCTCTTTTCCTATGTCAAAAGTTTTAGTTTTCGAGGGTAATAGCTACGTATGTTGAAAAAATGAAGATATTAGACTATTTTATGATTGCAAATGGTAAAGAATGTGATTTAAGGCTCTTTTCCTATTTCAAAGGTTTTAGTTTTCGAGGGTAATAGCTACGTATGTTGAAAAAATGAAAATATTAGACTATTTTATGATTGCAAATGGTAAAGAATGTGATTAAAGGCTCTTTTCCTATTTCAAAAGTTTTAGTTTTCGAGGGTAATAGCTACGTATGTTGAAAAAATGAAGATATTAGACTATTTTATGATTGCAAATGGTGAAGAATGTGATTAAAGGCTCTTTTTCTATGTCAAAAGTTTTAGTTTTCGAGGGTAATAGCTACGTATGTTGGAAAAATCAAGATATTAGACAATTTTATGATTGCACATGGTAAAGAATGTGATTAAAGGCTCTTTTCCTATTTCAAAAGTTTTAGTTTTCGAGGGTAATAGCTACGTATGTTGAAAAAATGAAGATATTAGACTATTTTATGATTGCACATGGTAAAGAATGTGATTAAAGGCTCTTTTCCTATTTCAAAAGTTTTAGTTTTCGAGGGTAAT
>NW_027065433.1:0-22023 GCF_032884065.1 Artemia franciscana
AATCAAACTTTCTGTTTGATTCTAATAGAATCAATAGAATAGCACTAGTTCGTATGTGACGTCTTGCATATGGTTCTAGAATTCTAAACTATTGATTCTAGCTAGTCTATCTACTATTTCTATGAGTCATATGCAAGACGTCATTTTAGAAAAGACTTTTTCACTATTCAATAAATAGATTCAAATCTATTTGAATCTAGAATCAAACTTTCCGTTTGATTCTAATAGAATCAATAGAATAGCACTAGTTCGTATGTGACGTCTTGGATATGGTTCTAGAATTCTAATCTATTGATTCTAGACCAGCTAGAATCAATAGTAGATAGAACAGTGAAAGTTTGATTCTAGCTAGTCTATCTACTATTTCTATGAGTCATATGTAAGACGTCATTTTAGAAAAGACTTTTTCACTATTCAATAAATAGATTCAAATCTATTTGAATCTAGAATCAAACTTTCTGTTTGATTCTAATAGAATCAATAGAATAGCACTAGTTCGTATGTGACGTCTTGCATATGGTTCTAGAATTCTAATCTATTGATTCTAGCTAGTCTATCTACTATTTCTATGAGTCATATGCAAGACGTCATTTTAGAAAAGACTTTTTCACTATTCAATAAATAGATTCAAATCTATTTGAATCTAGAATCAAACTTTCTGTTTGATTCTAATAGAATCAATAGAATAGCACTAGTTCGTATGTGACGTCTTGCATATGGTTCTAGAATTCTAATCTATTGATTCTAGACCAGCTAGAATCAATAGTAGATAGAACAGTGAAAGTTTGATTCTAGCTAGTCTATCTACTATTTCTATGAGTCATATGCAAGACGTCATTTTAGAAAAGACTTTTTCACTATTCAATAAATAGATTCAAATCTATTTGAATCTAGAATCAAACTTTCTGTTTGATTCTAATAGAATCAATAGAATAGCACTAGTTCGTATGTGACGTCTTGCATATGGTTCTAGCATTCTAATCTATTGATTCTAGCTAGTCTATCTACTATTTCTATGAGTCATATGCAAGACGTCATTTTAGAAAAGACTTTTTCACTATTCAATAAATAGATTCAAATCTATTTGAATCTATAATCAAACTTTCTGTTTGATTCTAATAGAATCAATAGAATAGCACTAGTTCGTATGTGACGTCTTGTATATGGTTCTAGAATTCTAATCTATTGATTCTAGACAAGCTAGAATCAATAGTAGATAGAACAGTGAAAGTTTGATTCTAGCTAGTCTATTTACTATTTCTATGAGTCATATGCAAGACGTCATTTTAGAAAAGACTTTTTCACTATTCAATAAATAGATTCAAATCTATTTGAATCTAGAATCAAACTTTCTGTTTGATTCTAATAGAATCAATAGAATAGCACTAGTTCGTATGTGACGTCTTGCATATGGTTCTAGAATTCTAATCTATTGATTCTAGCTAGTATATCTACTATTTCTATGAGTCATATGCAAGACGTCATTTTAGAAAAGACTTTTTCACTATTCAATAAATAGATTCAAATCTATTTGAATCTAGAATCAAACTTTCTGTTTGATTCTAATAGAATCAAAAGAATAGCACTAGTTCGTATGTGACGTCTTGCATATGGTTCTAGAATTCTAATCTATTGATTCTAGACCAGCTAGAATCAATAGTAGATAGAACAGTGAAAGTTTGATTCTAGCTAGTCTATCTACTATTTCTATGAGTCATATGCAAGACGTCATTTTAGAAAAGACTTTTTCACTATTCAATAAATAGATTCAAATCTATTTGAATCTAGAATCAAACTTTCTGTTTGATTCTAATAGAATCAATAGAATAGCACTAGTTCGTATGTGACGTCTTGCATATGGTTCTAGAATTCTAAACTATTGATTCTAGCTAGTCTATCTACTATTTCTATGAGTCATATGCAAGACGTCATTTTAGAAAAGACTTTTTCACTATTCAATAAATAGATTCAAATCTATTTGAATCTAGAGTCAAACTTTCTGTTTGATTCCAATAGAATCAATAGTATAGCACTAGTTCGTATGTGAGGTCTTGTATATGGTTCTAGAATTCTAATCTATTGATTCTAGACCAGCTAGAATCAATAGTAGATAGAACAGTGAAAGTTTGATTCTAGCTAGTCTATCTACTATTTCTATGAGTCATATGCAAGACGTCATTTTAGAAAAGACTTTTTCACTATTCAATAAATAGATTCAAATTTATTTGAATCTAGAATCAAACTTTCTGTTTGATTCTAATAGAATCAATAGAATAGCACTAGTTCGTATGTGACGTCTTGCATATGGTTCTAGAATTCTAATCTATTGATTCTAGCTAGTCTATCTACTATTTCTATGAGTCATATGCAAGATGTAATTTTAGAAAAGACTTTTTCACTATTCAATAAATAGATTCAAATCTATGTGAATCTAGAATCAAACTTTCTGTTTGATTCTAATAGAATCAATAGAATAGCACTAGTTCGTATGTGACGTCTTGCATATGGTTCTAAAATTCTAATCTATTGATTCTAGACCAGCTAGAATCAATAGTAGATAGAACAGTGAAAGTTTGATTCTAGCTAGTCTACCTACTATTTCTATGAGTCATATGCAAGACGTCATTTTAGAAAAGACTTTTTCACTATTCAATAAATAGATTCAAATCTATTTGAATCTAGAATCAAACTTTCTGTTTGATTCTAATAGAATCAATAGAATAGCACTAGTTCGTATGTGACGTCTTGCATATGGTTCTAGAATTCTAATCTATTGATTCTAGCTAGTCTATCTACTATTTCTATGAGTCATATGCAAGACGTCATTTTAGAAAAGACTTTTTCACTATTCAATAAATAGATTCAAATCTATTTGAATCTAGAATCAAACTTTCTGTTTGATTCTAATAGAATCAATAGAATAGCACTAGTTCGTATGTGACGTCTTGCATATGGTTCTAGAATTCTAATCTATTGATTCTAGACCAGCTAGAATCAATAGTAGATAGAACAGTGAAAGTTTGATTCTAGCTAGTCTATCTACTATTTCTATGAGTCATATGCAAGACGTCATTTTAGAAAAGACTTTTTCACTATTCAATAAATAGATTCAAATCTATTTGAATCTAGAATCAAACTTTCTTTTTGATTCTAATAGAATCAATAGAATAGCACTAGTTCGTATGTGACGTCTTGCATATGGTTCTAGAATTCTAATCTATTGATTCTAGCTAGTCTATCTACTATTTCTATGAGTCATATGCAAGACGTCATTTTAGAAAAGACTTTTTCACTATTCAATAAATAGATTCAAATCTATTTGAATCTAGAATCAAACTTTCTGTTTGATTCTAATAGAATCAATAGAATAGCACTAGTTCGTATGTGACGTCTTGCATATGGTTCTAGAATTCTAATCTATTGATTCTAGACAAGCTAGAATCAATAGTAGATAGAACAGTGAAAGTTTGATTCTAGCTAGTCTATCTACTATTTCTATGAGTCATATGCAAGACGTCATTTTAGAAAAGACTTTTTCACTATTCAATAAATAGATTCAAATCTATTTGAATCTAGAATCAAACTTTCTGTTTGATTCTAATAGAATCAATAGAATAGCACTAGTTCGTATGTGACGTCTTGCATATGGTTCTAGAATTCTAATCTATTGATTCTAGCTAGTCTATCTACTATTTCTATGAGTCAAATGCAAGACGTCATTTTAGAAAAAACTTTTTCACTATTCAATAAATAGATTCAAATCTATTTGAATCTAGAATCAAACTTTCTGTTTGATTCTAATAGAATCAATAGAATAGCACTAGTTCGTATGTGACGTCTTGCATATGGTTCTAGAATTCTAATCTATTGATTCTAGACCAGCTAGAATCAATAGTAGATAGAACAGTGAAAGTTTGATTCTAGCTAGTCTATCTACTATTTCTATGAGTCATATGCAAGACGTCATTTTAGAAAAGACTTTTTCACTATTCAATAAATAGATTCAAATCTATTTGAATCTAGAATCAAACTTTCTGTTTGATTCTAATAGAATCAATAGAATAGCACTAGTTCGTATGTGACGTCTTGCATATGGTTCTAGAATTCTAATCTATTGATTCTAGCTAGTCTATCTACTATTTCTATGAGTCATATGCAAGACGTCATTTTAGAAAAGACTTTTTCACTATTCAATAAATAGATTCAAATCTATTTGAATCTAGAATCAAACTTTCTGTTTGATTCTAATAGAATCAATAGAATAGCACTAGTTCGTATGTGACGTCTTGCATATGGTTCTAGAATTCTAATCTATTGATTCTAGACCAGCTAGAATCAATAGTAGATAGAACGGTGAAAGTTTGATTCTAGCTAGTCTATCTACTATTTCTATGAGTCATATGCAAGACGTCATTTTAGAAAAGACTTTTTCACTATTCAATAAATAGATTCAAATCTATTTGAATCTAGAATCAAACTTTCTGTTTGATTCTAATAGAATCAATAGAATAACACTAGTTCGTATGTGACGTCTTGCATATGGTTCTAGAATTCTAATCTATTGATTCTAGCTAGTCTATCTACTATTTCTATGAGTCATATGCAAGACGTCATTTTAGAAAAGACTTTTTCACTATTCAATAAATAGATTCAAATCTATTTGAATCTAGAATCAAACTTTCTGTTTGATTCTAATAGAATCAATAGAATAGCACTAGTTCGTATGTGACGTCTTGCATATGGTTCTAGAATTCTAATCTATTGATTCTAGACAAGCTAGAATCAATAGTAGATAGAACAGTGAAAGTTTTATTCTAGCTAGTCTATCTACTATTTCTATGAGTCATATGCAAGACGTCATTTTAGAAAAGACTTTTTCACTATTCAATAAATAGATTCAAATCTATTTGAACCTAGAATCAAACTTTCTGTTTGATTCTAATAGAATCAATAGAATAGCACTAGTTCGTATGTGACGTCTTGCATATGGTTCTAGAATTCTAATCTATTGATTCTAGCTAGTCTATCTACTATTTCTATGAGTCATATGCAAGACGTCATTTTAGAAAAGACTTTTTCACTATTCAATAAATAGATTCAAATCTATTTGAATCTAGAATCAAACTTTCTGTTTGATTCTAATAGAATCAATAGAATAGCACTAGTTCGTATGTGACGTCTTGCATATGGTTCTAGAATTCTAATCTATTGATTCTAGACCAGTTAGAATCAATAGTAGATATAACATTGAAAGTTTGATTCTAGCTAGTCTATCTACTATTTCTATGAGTCATATGCAAGACGTCATTTTAGAAAAGACTTTTTCACTATTCAATAAATAGATTCAAATCTATTTGAATCTAGAATCAAACTTTCTGTTTGATTCTAATAGAATCAATAGAATAGCACTAGTTCGTATGTGACGTCTTGCATATGGTTCTAGAATTCTAATCTATTGATTCTACCTAGTCTATCTACTATTTCTATGAGTCATATGCAAGACATCATTTTAGAAAAGACTTTTTCACTATTCAATAAATAGATTCAAATCTATTTGAATCTAGAATCAAACTTTCTGTTTGATTCTAATAGAATCACTAGAATAGCACTAGTTCGTATGTGACGTCTTGCATATGGTTCTAGAATTCTAATCTATTGATTCTAGACCAGCTAGAATCAATAGTAGATAGAACAGTGAAAGTTTGATTCTAGCTAGTCTATCTACTATTTCTATGAGTCATATGCAAGACGTCATTTTAGAAAAGACTTTTTCACTATTCAATAAATAGATTCAAATCTATTTGAATCTAGAATCAAACTTTCTGTTTGATTCTAATAGAATCAATAGAATAGCACTAGTTCGTATGTGACGTCTTGCATATGGTTCTAGAATTCTAATCTATTGACTCTAGCTAGTCTATCTACTATTTCTATGAGTCATATGCAAGACGTCATTTTAGAAAAGACTTTTTCACTATTCAATAAATAGATTCAAATCTATTTGAATCTAGAATCAAACTTTCTGTTTGATTCTAATAGAATCAATAGAATAGCACTAGTTCGTATGTGACGTCTTGCATATGGTTCTAGAATTCTAATCTATTGATTCTAGACCAGCTAGAATCAATAGTAGATAGAACAGTGAAAGTTTGATTCTAGCTAGTCTATCTACTATTTCTATGAGTCATATGCAAGACGTCATTTTAGAAAAGACTTTTTCACTATTCAATAAATAGATTCAAATCTATTTGAATCTAGAATCAAACTTTCTGTTTGATTCTAATAGAATCAATAGAATAGCACTAGTTCGTATGTGACGTCTTGCATATGGTTCTAGAATTCTAATCTATTGATTCTAGCTAGTCTATCTACTATTTCTATGAGTCATATGCAAGACGTCATTTTAGAAAAGACTTTTTCACTATTCAATAAATAGATTCAAATCTATTTGAATCTAGAATCAAACTTTCTGTTTGATTCTAATAGAATCAATAGAATAGCACTAGTTCGTATGTGACGTCTTGCATATGGTTCTAGAATTCTAATTTATTGATTCTAGACCAGCTAGAATCAATAGTAGATAGAACAGTGAAAGTTTGATTCTAGCTAGTCTATCTACTATTTCTATGAGTCATATGCAAGACGTCATTTTAGAAAAGACTTTTTCACTATTCAATAAATAGATTCAAATCTATTTGAATCTAGAATCAAACTTTCTGTTTGATTCTAATAGAATCAATAGAATAGCACTAGTTCGTATGTGACGTCTTGCATATGGTTCTAGAATTCTAATCTATTGATTCTAGCTAGTCTATCTACTATTTCTATGAGTCATATGCAAGACGTCATTTTAGAAAAGACTTTTTCACTATTCAATAAGTAGATTCAAATCTATTTGAATCTAGAATCAAACTTTCTGTTTGATTCTAATAGAATCAATAGAATAGCACTAGTTCGTATGTGACGTCTTGCATATGGTTCTAGAATTCTAATCTATTGATTCTAGACCAGCTAGAATCAATAGTAGATAGAACAGTGAAAGTTTGATTCTAGCTAGTCTATCTACTATTTCTATGAGTCATATGCAAGACGTCATTTTAGAAAAGACTTTTTCACTATTCAATAAATAGATTCAAATCTATTTGAATCTAGAATCAAACTTTCTGTTTGATTCTAATAGAATCAATAGAGTAGCACTAGTTCGTATGTAACGTCTTGCATATGGTTCTAGAATTCTAATCTATTGATTCTAGCTAGTCTATCTACTATTTCTATGAGTAATATGCAAGACGTCATTTTAGAAAAGACTTTTTCACTATTCAATAAATAGATTCAAATCTATTTGAATCTAGAATCAAACTTTCTGTTTGATTCTAATAGAATCAATAGAATAGCACTAGTTCGTATGTGACGTCTTGCATATGGTTCTAGAATTCTAATTTATTGATTCTAGACCAGCTAGAATCAATAGTAGATAGAACAGTGAAAGTTTGATTCTAGCTAGTCTATCTACTATTTCTATGAGTCATATGCAAGACGTCATTTTAGAAAAGACTTTTTCACTATTCAATAAATAGATTCAAATCTATTTGAATCTAGAATCAAACTTTCTGTTTGATTCTAATAGAATCAATAGAATAGCACTAGTTCGTATGTGACGTCTTGCATATGGTTCTAGAATTCTAATCTATTGATTCTAGCTAGTCTATCTACTATTTCTATGAGTCATATGCAAGACGTCATTTTAGAAAAGACTTTTTCACTATTCAATAAGTAGATTCAAATCTATTTGAATCTAGAATCAAACTTTCTGTTTGATTCTAATAGAATCAATAGAATAGCACTAGTTCGTATGTGACGTCTTGCATATGGTTCTAGAATTCTAATCTATTGATTCTAGACCAGCTAGAATCAATAGTAGATAGAACAGTGAAAGTTTGATTCTAGCTAGTCTATCTACTATTTCTATGAGTCATATGCAAGACGTCATTTTAGAAAAGACTTTTTCACTATTCAATAAATAGATTCAAATCTATTTGAATCTAGAATCAAACTTTCTGTTTGATTCTAATAGAATCAATAGAGTAGCACTAGTTCGTATGTAACGTCTTGCATATGGTTCTAGAATTCTAATCTATTGATTCTAGCTAGTCTATCTACTATTTCTATGAGTCATATGCAAGACGTCATTTTAGAAAAGACTTTTTCACTATTCAATAAATAGATTCAAATCTATTTGAATCTAGAATCAAACTTTCTGTTTGATTCTAATAGAATCAATAGAATAGCACTAGTTCGTATTTGACGTCTTGCATATGGTTCTAGAATTCTAATCTTTTGATTCTAGACCAGCTAGAATCAATAGTAGATAGAACAGTGAAAGTTTGATTCTAGCTAGTCTATCTACTATTTCTATGAGTCATATGCAAGACGTCATTTTAGAAAAGACTTTTTCACTATTCAATAAATAGATTCAAATCTATTTGAATCTAGAATCAAACTTTCTGTTTGATTCTAATAGAATCAATAGAATAGCACTAGTTCGTATTTGACGTCTTGCATATGGTTCTAGAATTCTAATCTATTGATTCTAGACCAGCTAGAATCAATAGTAGATAGAACAGTGAAAGTTTGATTCTAGCTAGTCTATCTACTATTTCTATGAGTCATATGCAAGACGTCATTTTAGAAAAGACTTTTTCACTATTCAATAAATAGATTCAAATCTATTTGAATCTAGAATCAATCTTTCTGTTTGATTCTAATAGAATCAATAGAATAGCACTAGTTCGTATGTGACGTCTTGCATATGGTTCTAGAATTCTAATCTATTGATTCTAGCTAGTCTATCTACTATTTCTATGAGTCATATGCAAGACGTCATTTTAGAAAAGACTTTTTCACTATTCAATAAATAGATTCAAATCTATTTGAATCTAGAATCAAACTTTCTGTTTGATTCTAATAGAATCAATAGAATAGCACTAGTTCGTATGTGACGTCTTGCATATGGTTCTAGAATTCTAATCTATTGATTTTAGACCAGCTAGAATCAATAGTAGATAGAACAGTGAAAGTTTGATTCTAGCTAGTCTATCTACTATTTCTATGAGTCATATGCAAGACGTCATTTTAGAAAAGACTTTTTCACTATTCAATAAATAGATTCAAATCTATTTGAATCTAGAATCAAACTTTTTGTTTGATTCTAATAGAATCAATAGAATAGCACTAGTTCGTATGTGACGTCTTGCATATGGTTCTAGAATTCTAATCTATTGTTTCTAGCTAGTCTATCTACTATTTCTATGAGTCATATGCAAGACGTCATTTTAGAAAAGACTTTTTCACTATTCAATAAATAGATTCAAATCTATTTGAATCTAGAATCAAACTTTCTGTTTGATTCTAATAGAATCAATAGAATAGCACTAGTTCGTATGTGACGTCTTGCATATGGTTCTAGAATTCTAATCTATTGATTCTAGACCAGCTAGAATCAATAGTAGATAGAACTGTGAAAGTTTGATTCTAGCTAGTCTATCTACTATTTCTATGAGTCATATGCAAGACGTCATTTTAGAAAAGAGTTTTTCACTATTCAATAAATAGATTCGAATCTATTTGAATCTAGAATCAAACTTTCTGTTTGATTCTAATAGAATCAATAGAATAGCACTAGTTCGTATGTGACGTCTTGCATATGGTTCTAGAATTCTAATCTATTGATTCTAGCTAGTTTATCTACTATTTCTATGAGTAATATGCAAGACGTCATTTTAGAAAAGCCTTTTTCACTATTCAATAAATAGATTCAAATCTATTTGAATCTAGAATCAAACTTTCTGTTTGATTCTAATAGAATCAATAGAATAGCACTAGTTCGTACGTGACGTCTTGCATATGGTTCTAGAATTCTAATCTATTGATTCTAGACCAGCTAGAATCAATAGTAGATAGAACAGTGAAAGTTTGATTCTAGCTAGTCTATCTACTATTTCTATGAGTCATTTGCAAGACGTCATTTTAGAAAAGACTTTTTCACTATTCAATAAATAGATTCAAATCTATTTGAATCTAGAATCAAACTTTCTGTTTGATTCTAATAGAATCAATAGAATAGCACTAGTTCGTATGTGACGTCTTGCATATGGTTCTAGAATTCTAATCTATTGATTCTAGCTAGTCTATCTACTATTTCTATGAGTCATATGCACGACGTCATTTTAGAAAAGACTTTTTCACTATTCAATAAATAGATTCAAATCTATTTGAATCTAGAATCAAACTTTCTGTTTGATTCTAATAGAATCAATAGAATAGCACTAGTTCGTATGTGACGTCTTGCATATGGTTCTAGAATACTAATCTATTGATTCTAGACCAGCTAGAATCAATAGTAGATAGAACAGTGAAAGTTTGATTCTAGCTAGTCTATCTACTATTTCTATGAGTCATATGCAAGACGTCATTTTAGAAAAGACTTTTTCACTATTCAATAAATAGATTCAAATCTATTTGAATCTAGAATCAAACTTTCTGTTTGATTCTAATAGAATCAATAGAATAGCACTAGTTCGTATGTGACGTCTTGCATATGGTTCTAGAATTCTAATCTATTGATTCTAGCTAGTCTATCTACTATTTCTATGAGTCATATGCAAGACGTCATTTTAGAAAAGACTTTTTCAATATTCAATAAATAGATTCAAATCTATTTGAATCTAGAATCAAACTTTCTGTTTGATTCTAATAGAATCAATAGAATAGCACTAGTTCGTATGTGACGTCTTGCATATGGTTCTAGAATTCTAATCTATTGATTCTAGACCAGCTAGAATCAATAGTAGATAGAACAGTGAAAGTTTGATTCTAGCTAGTCTATCTACTATTTCTATGAGTCATATGCAAGACGTCATTTTAGAAAAGACTTTTTCACTATTCAATAAATAGATTCAAATCTATTTGAATCTAGAATCGAACTTTCTGTTTGATTCTAATAGAATCAATAGAATAGCACTAGTTCGTATGTGACGTCTTGCATATGGTTCTAGAATTCTAATCTATTGATTTTAGACCAGCTAGAATCAATAGTAGATAGAACAGTGAAAGTTTGATTCTAGCTAGTCTATCTACTATTTCTATGAGTCATATGCAAGACGTCATTTTAGAAAAGACTTTTTCACTATTCAATAAATAGATTCAAATCTATTTGAATCTAGAATCAAACTTTTTGTTTGATTCTAATAGAATCAATAGAATAGCACTAGTTCGTATGTGACGTCTTGCATATGGTTCTAGAATTCTAATCTATTGTTTCTAGCTAGTCTATCTACTATTTCTATGAGTCATATGCAAGACGTCATTTTAGAAAAGACTTTTTCACTATTCAATAAATAGATTCAAATCTATTTGAATCTAGAATCAAACTTTCTGTTTGATTCTAATAGAATCAATAGAATAGCACTAGTTCGTATGTGACGTCTTGCATATGGTTTTAGAATTCTAATCTATTGATTCTAGCTAGTTTATCTACTATTTCTATGAGTCATATGCAAGACGTCATTTTAGAAAAGCCTTTTTCACTATTCAATAAATAGATTCAAATCTATTTGCATCTAGAATCAAACTTTCTGTTTGATTCTAATAGAATCAATAGAATAGCACTAGTTCGTACGTGACATCTTGCATATGGTTCTAGAATTCTAATCTATTGATTCTAGACCAGCTAGAATCAATAGTAGATAGAACAGTGAAAGTTTGATTCTAGCTAGTCTATCTACTATTTCTATGAGTCATATGCAAGACGTCATTTTAGAAAAGACTTTTTCACTATTCTATAAATAGATTCAAATCTATTTGAATCTAGAATCAAACTTTCTGTTTGATTCTAATAGAATCAATAGAATAGCACTAGTTCGTATGTGACGTCTTGCATATGGTTCTAGAATTCTAATCTATTGATTCTAGCTAGTCTATCTACTATTTCTATGAGTCATATGCACGACGTCATTTTAGAAAAGACTTTTTCACTATTCAATAAATAGATTCAAATCTATTTGAATCTAGAATCAAACTTTCTGTTTGATTCTAATAGAATCAATAGAATAGCACTAGTTCGTATGTGACGTCTTGCATATGGTTCTAGAATACTAATCTATTGATTCTAGACCAGCTAGAATCAATAGTAGATAGAACAGTGAAAGTTTGATTCTAGCTAGTCTATCTACTATTTCTATGAGTCATATGCAAGACGTCATTTTAGAAAAGACTTTTTCACTATTCAATAAATAGATTCAAATCTATTTGAATCTAGAATCAAACTTTCTGTTTGATTCTAATAGAATCAATAGAATAGCACTAGTTCGTATGTGACGTCTTGCATATGGTTCTAGAATTCTAATCTATTGATTCTAGCTAGTCTATCTACTATTTCTATGAGTCATATGCAAGACGTCATTTTAGAAAAGACTTTTTCAATATTCAATAAATAGATTCAAATCTATTTGAATCTAGAATCAAACTTTCTGTTTGATTCTAATAGAATCAATAGAATAGCACTAGTTCGTATGTGACGTCTTGCATATGGTTCTAGAATTCTAATCTATTGATTCTAGACCAGCTAGAATCAATAGTAGATAGAACAGTGAAAGTTTGATTCTAGCTAGTCTATCTACTATTTCTATGAGTCATATGCAAGACGTCATTTTAGAAAAGACTTTTTCACTATTCAATAAATAGATTCAAATCTATTTGAATCTAGAATCAAACTTTCTGTTTGATTCTAATAGAATCAATAGAATAGCACTAGTTCGTATGTGACGTCTTGCATATGGTTCTAGAATTCTAATCTATTGATTCTAGCTAGTCTATCTACTATTTCTATGAGTCATATGCAAGACGTCATTTTAGAAAAGACTTTTTCACTATTCAATAAATAGATTCAAATCTATTTGAATCTAGAATCAAACTTTCTGTTTGATTCTAATAGAATCAATAGAATAGCACTAGTTCGTATGTGACGTCTTGCATATGGTTCTAGAATTCTAATCTATTGATTCTAGACCAGCTAGAATCAATAGTAGATAGAACAGTGAAAGTTTGATTCTAGCTAGTCTATCTACTATTTCTATGAGTCATATGCAAGACGTCATTTTAGAAAAGACTTTTTCAATATTCAATAAATAGATTCAAATCTATTTGAATCTAGAATCAAACTTTCCGTTTGATTCTAATAGAATCAATAGAATAGCACTAGTTCGTATGTGACGTCTTGCATATGGTTCTAGAATTCTAATCTATTGATTCTAGACCAGCTAGAATCAATAGTAGATAGAACAGTGAAAGTTTGATTCTAGCTAGTCTATCTACTATTTCTATGAGTCATATGCAAGACGTCATTTTAGAAAAGACTTTTTCACTATTCAATAAATAGATTCAAATCTATTTGAATCTAGAATCAAACTTTCTGTTTGATTCTAATAGAATCAATAGAATAGCACTAGTTCGTATGTGACGTCTTGCATATGGTTCTAGAATTCTAATCTATTGATTCTAGACCAGCTAGAATCAATAGTAGATAGAACAGTGAAAGTTTGATTCTAGCTAGTCTATCTACTATTTCTATGAGTCATATGCAAGACGTCATTTTAGAAAAGACTTTTTCACTATTCAATAAATAGATTCAAATCTATTTGAATCTAGAATCAAACTTTCTGTTTGATTCTAATAGAATCAATAGAATAGCACTAGTTCTTATGTGACGTCTTGCATATGGTTCTAGAATTCTAATCTATTGATTCTAGCTAGTCTATCTACTATTTCTATGAGTCATATGCAAGACGTCATTTTAGAAAAGACTTTTTCACTATTCAATAAATAGATTCAATTCTATTTGAATCTAGAATCAAACTTTCTGTTTGATTCTAATAGAATCAATAGAATAGCATTAGTTCGTATGTGAAGTCTTGCATATGGTTCTAGATTTCTAATCTATTGATTCTAGACCAGCTAGAATCAATAGTAGATAGAACAGTGAAAGTTTGATTCTAGCTAGTCTATCTACTATTTCTATGAGTCATATGCAAGACGTCATTTTAGAAAAGACTTTTTCACTATTCAATAAATAGATTCAAATCTATTTGAATCTAGAATAAAACTTTCTGTTTGATTCTAATAGAATCAATAGAATAGCACTAGTTCGTATGTGACGTCTTGCATATGGTTCTAGAATTCTAATCTATTGATTCTAGCTAGTCTATCTACTATTTCTATGAGTCATATGTAAGACGTCATTTTAGAAAAGACTTTTTCACTATTCAATAAATAGATTCAAATCTATTTGAATCTAGAATCAAACTTTCTGTTTGATTCTAATAGAATCAATAGAATAGCACTAGTTCGTATGTGACGTTTTGCATATGGTTCTAGAATTCTAATCTATTGATTCTAGCTAGTCTATCTACTATTTCTATGAGTCATATGAAAGACGTCATTTTAGAAAAGACTTTTTCACTATTCAATAAATAGATTCAAATCTATTTGAATCTAGAATCAAACTTTCTGTTTGATTCTAATAGCATCAATAGAATAGCACTATTTCGTATGTGACGTCTTGCATATGGTTCTAGAATTCTAATCTATTGATTCTAGACCAGCTAGAATCAATAGTAGATAGAACAGTGAAAGTTTGATTCTAGCTAGTCTATCTACTATTTCTATGAGTCATATGCAAGACGTCATTTTAGAAAAGACTTTTTCACTATTCAATAAATAGATTCAAATCTATTTGAATCTAGAATCAAACTTTCTGTTTGATTCTAATAGAATCAATAGAATAGCACTAGTTCGTATATGACGTCTTGCATATGGTTCTAGAATTCTAATCTATTGATTCTAGCTAGTCTATCTACTATTTCTATGAGTCATATGCAAGACGTCATTTTAGAAAAGACTTTTTCACTATTCAATAAATAGATTCAAATCTATTTGAATCTAGCATCAAACTTTCTGTTTGATTCTAATAGAATCAATAGAATAGCACTAGTTCGTATGTGACGCCTTGCATATGATTCTAGAATTCTAATCTATTGATTCTAGACCAGCTAGAATCAATAGTAGATAGAACAGTGAAAGTTTGATTCTAGCTAGTCTATCTACTATTTCTATGAGTCATATGCAAGACGTCATTTTAGAAAAGACTTTTTCACTATTCAATAAATAGATTCAAATCTATTTGAATCTAGAATCAAACTTTCTGTTTGATTCTAATAGAATCAATAGAATAGCACTAGTTCGTATGTGACGTCTTGCATATGGTTCTAGAATTCTAATCTATTGATTCTAGCTAGTCTATCTACTATTTCTATGAGTCATATGCAAGACGTCATTTTAGAAAAGACTTTTTCACTATTCAATAAATAGATTCAAATCTATTTGAATCTAGAATCAAACTTTCTGTTTGATTCTAATAGAAACAATAGAATAGCACTAGTTCGTATGTGACGTCTTGCATATGGTTCTAGAATTCTAATCTATTGATTCTAGACCAGCTAGAATCAATAGTAGATAGAACAGTGAAAGTTTGATTCTAGCTAGTCTATCTACTATTTCTATGAGTCATATGCAAGACGTCATTTTAGAAAAGACTTTTTCACTATTCAATAAATAGATTCAAATCTATTTGAATCTAGAATCAAACTTTCTGTTTGATTCTAATAGAATCAATAGAATAGCACTAGTTCGTATGTGACGTCTTGCATATGGTTCTAGAATTCTAATCTATTGATTCTAGCTAGTCTATCTACTATTTCTATGAGTCATATGTAAGACGTCATTTTAGAAAAGACTTTTTCACTATTCAATAAAGAGATTCAAATCTATTTGAATCTAGAATCAAACTTTCTGTTTGATTCTAATAGAATCAATAGAATAGCACTAGTTCGTATGTGACGTCTTGCATATGGTTCTACAATTCTAATCTATTGATTCTAGACCAGCTAGAATCAATAGTAGATAGAACAGTGAAAGTTTGATTCTAGCTAGTCTATCTACTATTTCTATGAGTCATATGCAAGACGTCATTTTAGAAAAGACTTTTTCACTATTCAATAAATAGATTCAAATCTATTTGAATCTAGAATCAAACTTTCTGTTTGATTCTAATAGAATCAATAGAATAGCACTAGTTCGTATGTGACGTCTTGCATATGGTTCTAGAATTCTAATCTATTGATTCTAGACCAGCTAGAATCAATATTAGATAGAACAGTGAAAGTTTGATTCTAGCTAGTCTATCTACTATTTCTATGAGTCATATGCAAGACGTCATTTTAGAAAAGACTTTTTCACTATTCAATAAATAGATTCAAATCTATTTGAATCTAGAATCAAACTTTCTGTTTGATTCTAATAGAATCAATAGAATAGCACTAGTTCGTATGTGACGTCTTGCATATGGTTCTAGAATTCTAATCTATTGATTCTAGCTAGTCTATCTACTATTTCTATGAGTCATATGCAAGACGTCATTTTAGAAAAGACTTTTTCACTATTCAATAAATAGATTCAAATCTATTTGAATCTAGAATCAAACTTTCTGTTTGATTCTAATAGAATCAATAGAATAGCACTAGTTCGTATGTGACGTCTTGCATATGGTTCTAGAATTCTAATCTATTGATTCTAGACCAGCTAGAATCAATAGTAGATAGAACAGTGAAAGTTTGATTCTAGCTAGTCTATCTACTATTTCTATGAGTCATATGCAAGACGTCATTTTAGAAAAGACTTTTTCACTATTCAATAAATAGATTCAAATCTATTTGAATCTAGAATCAAACTTTCTGTTTGATTCTAATAGAATCAATAGAATAGCACTAGTTCATATGTGACGTCTTGCATATGGTTCTAGAATTCTAATCTATTGTTTCTAGCTAGTCTATCTACTATTTCTATGAGTCATATGCAAGACGTCATTTTAGAAAAGACTTTTTCACTATTTAATAAATAGATTCAAATCTATTTGAATCTAGAATCAAACTTTCTGTTTGATTCTAATAGAATCAATAGAATAGCACTAGTTCGTATGTGACGTCTTGCATATGGCTCTAGAATTCTAATCTATTGATTCTAGACCAGCTAGAATCAATAGTAGATAGAACAGTGAAAGTTTGATTCTAGCTAGTCTATCTACTATTTCAATGAGTCATATGCAAGACGTCATTTTAGAAAAGACTTTTTCACTATTCAATAAATAGATTCAAATCTATTTGAATCTAGAATCAAACTTTCTGTTTGATTCTAATAGAATCAATAGAATAGCACTAGTTCGTATGTGACGTCTTGCATATGGTTCCAGAATTCTAATCTATTGATTCTAGCTAGTCTATCTACTATTTCTATGAGTCATATGCAAGACGTCATTTTAGAAAAGACTTTTTTCACTATTCAATAAATAGATTCAAATCTATTTGAATCTAGAATCAAACTTTCTGTTTGATTCTAATAGAATCAATAGAATAGCACTAGTTCGTATGTGACGTCTTGCATATGGTTCTAGAATTCTAATCTATTGATTCTAGACCAGCTAGAATCAATGGTAGATAGAACAGTGAAAGTTTGATTCTAGCTAGTCTATCTACTATTTCTATGAGTCATATGCAAGACGTCATTTTAGAAAAGACTTTTTCACTATTCAATAAATAGATTCAAATCTATTTGAATCTAGAATCAAACTTTCTGTTTGATTCTAATAGAATCAATAGAATAGCACTAGTTCGTATGTGACGTCTTGCATATGGTTCCAGAATTCTAATCTATTGATTCTAGCTAGTCTATCTACTATTTCTATGAGTCATATGCAAGACGTCATTTTAGAAAAGACTTTTTTCACTATTCAATAAATAGATTCAAATCTATTTGAATCTAGAATCAAACTTTCTGTTTGATTCTAATAGAATCAATAGAATAGCACTAGTTCGTATGTGACGTCTTGCATATGGTTCTAGAATTCTAATCTATTGATTCTAGACCAGCTAGAATCAATGGTAGATAGAACAGTGAAAGTTTGATTCTAGCTAGTCTATCTACTATTTCTATGAGTCATATGCAAGACGTCATTTTAGAAAAGACTTTGTCACTATTCAATAAATAGATTCAAATCTATTTGAATCTAGAATCAAACTTTCTGTTTGATTCTAATAGAATCAATAGAATAGCACTAGTACGTATGTGACGTCTTGCATATGGTTCTAGAATTCTAATCTATTGATTCTAGCTAGTCTATCTACTATTTCTATGAGTCATATGCAAGACGTCATTTTAGAAAAGACTTTTTCAATATTCAATAAATAGATTCAAATCTATTTGAATCTAGAATCAAACTTTCTGTTTGATTCTAATAGAATCAATAGAATAGCACTAGTTCGTATGTGACGTCTTGCATATGGTTCTAGAATTCTAATCTATTGATTCTAGACCAGCTAGAATCAATGGTAGATAGAACAGTGAAAGTTTGATTCTAGCTAGTCTATCTACTATTTCTATGAGTCATATGCAAGACGTCATTTTAGAAAAGACTTTTTCACTATTCAATAAATAGATTCAAATCTATTTGAATCTAGAATCAAACTTTCTGTTTGATTCTAATAGAATCAATAGAATAGCACTAGTACGTATGTGACGTCTTGCATATGGTTCTAGAATTCTAATCTATTGATTCTAGCTAGTCTATCTACTATTTCTATGAGTCATATGCAAGACGTCATTTTAGAAAAGACTTTTTCAATATTCAATAAATAGATTCAAATCTATTTGAATCTAGAATCAAACTTTCTGTTTGATTCTAATAAAATCAATAGAATAGCACTAGTTCGTATGTGACGTCTTGCATATGGTTCTAGAATTCTAATCTATTGATTCTAGACCAGCTAGAATCAATAGTAGATAGAACAGTGAAAGTTTGATTCTAGCTAGTCTATCTACTATTTCTATGAGTCATATGCAAGACGTCATTTTAGAAAAGACTTTTTCACTATTCAATAAATAGATTCAAATCTATTTGAATCTAGAATCAAACTTTCTGTTTGATTCTAATAGAATCAATAGAATAGCACTAGTTCGGATGTGACGTCTTGCATATGGTTCTAGAATTCTAATCTATTGATTCTAGCTAGTCTATCTACTATTTCTATGAGTCATATGCAAGACGTCATTTTAGAAAAGACTTTTTTCACTATTCAATAAATAGATTCAAATCTATTTGAATCTAGAATCAAACTTTCTGTTTGATTCTAATAGAATCAATAGAATAGCACTAGTTCGTATGTTACGTCTTGCATATGGTTCTAGAATTCTAATCTATTGATTCTAGACCAGCTAGAATCAATAGTAGATAGAACAGTGAAAGTTTGATTCTAGCTAGTCTATCTACTATTTCTATGAGTCATATGCAAGACGTCATTTTAGAAAAGACTTTTTCACTATTCAATAAATAGATTCAAATCTATTTGAATCTAGAATCAAACTTTCTGTTTGATTCTAATAGAATCAATAGAATAGCACTAGTTCGTATGTGACGTCTTGCATATGGTTCTAGAATTCTAATCTATTGATTCTAGCTAGTCTATCTACTATTTCTATGAGTCATATGCACGACGTCATTTTAGAAAAGACTTTTTCACTATTCAATAAATAGATTCAAATCTATTTGAATCTAGAATCAAACTTTCTGTTTGATTCTAATAGAATCAATAGAATAGCACTAGTTCGTATGTGACGTCTTGCATATGGTTCTAGAATTCTAATCTATTGATTCTAGACCAGCTAGAATCAATAGTAGATAGAACAGTGAAAGTTTGATTCTAGCTAGTCTATCTACTATTTCTATGAGTCATATGCAAGACGTCATTTTAGAAAAGACTTTTTCACTATTCAATAAATAGATTCAAATCTATTTGAATCTAGAATCAAACTTTCTGTTTGATTCTAATAGAATCAATAGAATAGCACTAGTTCGTATGTGACGTCTTGCATATGGTTCTAGAATTCTAATCTATTGATTCTAGCTAGTCTATCTACTATTTCTATGAGTCATATGCAAGACGTCATTTTAGAAAAGACTTTTTCAATATTCAATAAATAGATTCAAATCTATTTGAATCTAGAATCAAACTTTCTGTTTGATTCTAATAGAATCAATAGAATAGCACTAGTTCGTATGTGACGTCTTGCATATGGTTCTAGAATTCTAATCTATTGATTCTAGACCAGCTAGAATCAATAGTAGATAGAACAGTGAAAGTTTGATTCTAGCTAGTCTATCTACTATTTCTATGAGTCATATCCAAGACGTCATTTTAGAAAAGACTTTTTCACTATTCAATAAATAGATTCAAATCTATTTGAATCTAGAATCAAACTTTCTGTTTGATTCTAATAGAATCAATAGAATAGCACTAGTTCGTATGTGACGTCTTGCATATGGTTCTAGAATTCTAATCTATTGATTCTAGACCAGCTAGAATCAATAGTAGATAGAACAGTGAAAGTTTGATTCTAGCTAGTCTATCTACTATTTCTATGAGTCATATGCAAGACGTCATTTTAGAAAAGACTGTTTCACTATTCAATAAATAGATTCAAATCTATTTGAATCTAGAATCAAACTTTCTGTTTGATTCTAATAGAATCAATAGAATAGCACTAGTTCGTATGTGACGTCTTGCATATGGTTCTAGAATTCTAATCTATTGATTCTAGCTAGTCTATCTACTATTTCTATGAGTCATATGCAAGATGTCATTTTAGAAAAGACTTTTTCACTATTCAATAAATAGATTCAAATCTATTTGAATCTAGAATCAAACTTTCTGTTTGATTCTAATAGAATCAATAGAATAGCACTAGTTCGTATGTGACGTCTTGCATATGGTTCTAGAATTCTAATCTATTGATTCTAAACCAGCTAGAATCAATAGTAGATAGAACAGTGAAAGTTTGATTCTAGCTAGTCTATCTACTATTTCTATGAATCATATGCAAGACGTCATTTTAGAAAAGACTTTTTCAATATTCAATAAATAGATTCAAATCTATTTGAATCTAGAATCAAACTTTCTGTTTGATTCTAATAGAATCAATAGAATAGCACTAGTTCGTATGTGACGTCTTGCATATGGTTCTAGAATACTAATCTATTGATTCTAGACCAGCTAGAATCAATAGTAGATAGAACAGTGAAAGTTTGATTCTAGCTAGTCTATCTACTATTTCTATGAGTCATATGCAAGACGTCATTTAGAAAAGACTTTTTCACTATTCAATAAATAGATTCAAATCTATTTGAATCTAGAATCAAACTTTCTGTTTGATTCTAATAGAATCAATAGAATAGCACTAGTTCGTATGTGACGTCTTGCATATGGTTCTAGAATTCTAATCTATTGATTCTAGCTAGTCTATCTACTATTTCTATGAGTCATATGCAAGACGTCATTTTAGAAAAGACTTTTTCAATATTCAATAAATAGATTCAAATCTATTTGAATCTAGAATCAAACTTTCTGTTTGATTCTAATAGAATCAATAGAATAGCACTAGTTCGTATGTGACGTCTTGCATATGGTTCTAGAATACTAATCTATTGATTCTAGACCAGCTAGAATCAATAGTAGATAGAACAGTGAAAGTTTGATTCTAGCTAGTCTATCTACTATTTCTATGAGTCATATGCAAGACGTCATTTAGAAAAGACTTTTTCACTATTCAATAAATAGATTCAAATCTATTTGAATCTAGAATCAAACTTTCTGTTTGATTCTAATAGAATCAATAGAATAGCACTAGTTCGTATGTGACGTCTTGCATATGGTTCTAGAATTCTAATCTATTGATTCTAGCTAGTCTATCTACTATTTCTATGAGTCATATGCAAGACGTCATTTTAGAAAAGACTTTTTCAATATTCAATAAATAGATTCAAATCTATTTGAATCTAGAATCAAACTTTCTGTTTGATTCTAA
>NW_027065434.1:0-21980 GCF_032884065.1 Artemia franciscana
AAAACTTTTGAAATAGGAAAAGAGCCTTTAATCAATTCTTTACCATGTGCAATCATAAAATTGTCTAATATCTTCATTTTTTCAACATACGTAGCTATTACCCTCGAAAACTAAAACTTTTGAAATAGGAAAAGAGCCTTTAATCACATTCTTTACCATTTGCAATCATAAAATAGTCTAATATCTTCATTTTTTCACATACATAGCTATTACCCTCGAAAACTAAAACTTTTGAAATAGGAAAAGAGCCTTTAATCACATTCTTTACCATTTGCAATCATAAAATTGTCTAATATCTTCATTTTTTCAACATACGTAGCTATTACCCTCGAAAACTAAAACTTTTGAAATAGGAAAAGAGCCTTTAATCACATTCTTTACCATTTCAATCATAAAATAGTCTAATATCTTCATTTTTTCAACATACGTAGCTATTACCCTCGAAAACTAAAACTTTTGACATAGGAAAAGAGCCTTTAATACATTCTTTACCATTTGCAATCATAAAATAGTCTAATATCTTCATTTTTTCAACATACGTAGCTATTACCCTCGAAAACTAAAACTTTTGAAATAGGAAAAGAGCCTTTAATCACATTCTTTACCATTTGCAATCATAAAATTGTCTAATATCTTCATTTTTTCACATACAAAGCTATTACCCTCGAAAACTAAAACTTTTGAAATAGGAAAAGAGCCTTTAATCACATTCTTTACCATTTGCAATCATAAAATTGTCTAATATCTTCATTTTTTCCAAGACAAAGCTATTACCCTCGAAAACTAAAACTTTTGAATAGGAAAAGAGCCTTTAATCACATTCTTTACCATTTGCAATCATAAAATAGTCTAATATCTTCATTTTTTCAACATACGTAGCTATTACCCTCGAAAACTAAAACTTTTGAAATAGGAAAAGAGCCTTTAATCACATTCTTTACCATTTGCAATCATAAAATAGTCTAATATCTTCATTTTTTCAACATACGTAGCTATTACCCTCGAAAACTAAAACTTTTGAAATAGGAAAAGAGCCTTTAATCACATTCTTTACCATTTGCAATCATAAAATAGTCTAATATCTTCATTTTTTCAACAGACAGCTATTACCCTCGAAAACTAAAACTTTTGAAATAGGAAAAGAGCCTTTAATCACATTCTTTACCATTTGTAATCATAAAATAGTCTAATATCTTCATTTTTTCAACATACGTAGCTATTACCCTCGAAAACTAAAACTCGAAAACCTCAAAATAGTCTAATATCTTCATTTTTTCAACATACGTAGCTATTACCCTCGAAAACTAAAACTTTTGAAATAGGAAAAGAGCCTTTAATCACATTCTTTACCATTGCAATCATAAAATAGTCTAATATCTTCATTTTTTCAACATACGTAGCTATTACCCTCGAAAACTAAAACTTTTGAAATAGGAAAAGAGCCTTTAATCACATTCTTTACCATTGCAATCATAAAATAGTCTAATATCTTCATTTTTTCAACATACGTAGCTATTACCCTCGAAAACTAAAACTTTTGAAATAGGAAAAGAGCCTTTAATCACATTCTTTACCATTTGCAATCATAAAATAGTCTAATATCTTCATTTTTTCAACATACGTAGCTATTACCCTCGAAAACTAAAACTTTTGAAATAGGAAAAGAGCCTTTAATCACATTCTTTACCATTTGCAATCATAAAATAGTCTAATATCTTCATTTTTTCAACATACGTAGCTATTACCCTCGAAAACTAAAACTTTTGAAATAGGAAAAGAGCCTTTAATCACATTCTTTACCATTTGCAATCATAAAATAGTCTAATATCTTCATTTTTTCAACATACGTAGCTATTACCCTCGAAAACTAAAACTTTTGAAATAGGAAAAGAGCCTTTAATCACATTCTTTACCATTGCAATCATAAAATAGTCTAATATCTTCATTTTTTCAACATACGTAGCTATTACCCTCGAAAACTAAAACTTTTGAAATAGGAAAAGAGCCTTTAATCACATTCTTTACCATTTGCAATCATAAAATAGTCTAATATCTTCATTTTTTCAACATACGTAGCTATTACCCTCGAAAACTAAAACTTTTGACAATAGGAAAAGAGCCTTTAATCACATTCTTTACCATTTGCAATCATAAAATAGTCTAATATCTTCATTTTTTCAACATACGTAGCTATTACCCTCGAAAACTAAAACTTTTGAAATAGGAAAAGAGCCTTTAATCACATTCTTTACCATTTGCAATCATAAAATAGTCTAATATCTTCATTTTTTCAACATACGTAGCTATTACCCTCGAAAACTAAAACTTTTGAAATAGGAAAAGAGCCTTTAATCACATTCTTTACCATTTGCAATCATAAAATAGTCTAATATCTGAATTGTTTCATCATACGTAGCTATTACCCTCGAAAACTAAAACTTTTGACATAGGAAAAGAGCCTTTAATCACATTCTTTACCATGTGCAATCATAAAATTGTCTAATATCTTCATTTTTTCCACAGACAGCTATTACCCTCGAAAACTAAAACTTTTGAAATAGGAAAAGAGCCTTTAATCACATTCTTTACCATTTGCAATCATAAAATAGTCTAATATCTTCATTTTTTCAACATACGTAGCTATTACCCTCGAAAACTAAAACTTTTGAAATAGGAAAAGAGCCTTTAATCACATTCTTTACCATGTGCAATCATAAAATAGTCTAATATCTTCATTTTTTCAACATACATAGCTATTACCCTCGAAAACTAAAACTTTTGAAATAGGAAAAGAGCCTTTAATCACATTCTTTACCATTTGCAATCATAAAATAGTCTAATATCTTCATTTTTTCAACATACGTAGCTATTACCCTCGAAAACTAAAACTTTTGAAATAGGAAAAGAGCCTTTAATCACATTCTTTACCATGTGCAATCATAAAATAGTCTAATATCTTCATTTTTTCAACATACGTAGCTATTACCCTCGAAAACTAAAACTTTTGAAATAGGAAAAGAGCCTTTAATCACATTCTTTACCATTTGCAATCATAAAATAGTCTAATATCTTCATTTTTTCAACATACGTAGCTATTACCCTCGAAAACTAAAACTTTTGAAATAGGAAAAGAGCCTTTAATCACATTCTTTACCATTGCAATCATAAAATAGTCTAATATCTTCATTTTTTCAACATACGTAGCTATTACCCTCGAAAACTAAAACTTTTGAAATAGGAAAAGAGCCTTTAATCACATTCTTTACCATGTGCAATCATAAAATAGTCTAATATCTTCATTTTTTCAACATACGTAGCTATTACCCTCGAAAACTAAAACTTTTGAAATAGGAAAAGAGCCTTTAATCACATTCTTTACCATTGCAATCATAAAATAGTCTAATATCTTCATTTTTTCAACATACGTAGCTATTACCCTCGAAAACTAAAACTTTTGAAATAGGAAAAGAGCCTTTAATCACATTCTTTACCATTTGCAATCATAAAATAGTCTAATATCTTCATTTTTTCAACATACGTAGCTATTACCCTCGAAAACTAAAACTTTTGAAATAGGAAAAGAGCCTTTAATCACATTCTTTACCATTTGCAATCATAAAATAGTCTAATATCTTCATTTTTTCAACATACGTAGCTATTACCCTCGAAAACTAAAACTTTTGAAATAGGAAAAGAGCCTTTAATCACATTCTTTACCATTTGCAATCATAAAATAGTCTAATATCTTCATTTTTTCAACATACGTAGCTATTACCCTCGAAAACTAAAACTTTTGAAATAGGAAAAGAGCCTTTAATCACATTCTTTACCATTTGCAATCATAAAATAGTCTAATATCTTCATTTTTTCAACATACGTAGCTATTACCCTCGAAAACTAAAACTTTTGAAATAGGAAAAGAGCCTTTAATCACATTCTTTACCATTTGCAATCATAAAATAGTCTAATATCTTCATTTTTTCAACATACGTAGCTATTACCCTCGAAAACTAAAACTTTTGAATAGGAAAAGAGCCTTTAATCACATTCTTTACCATGTGCAATCATAAAATAGTCTAATATCTTCATTTTTTCAACATACGTAGCTATTACCCTCGAAAACTAAAACTTTTGAAATAGGAAAAGAGCCTTTAATCACATTCTTTACCATTTGCAATCATAAAATAGTCTAATATCTTCATTTTTTCAACATACGTAGCTATTACCCTCGAAAACTAAAACTTTTGAAATAGGAAAAGAGCCTTTAATCACATTCTTTACCATTTGCAATCATAAAATAGTCTAATATCTTCATTTTTTCAACATACGTAGCTATTACCCTCGAAAACTAAAACTTTTGAAATAGGAAAAGAGCCTTTAATCACATTCTTTACCATTTGCAATCATAAAATAGTCTAATATCTTCATTTTTTCAACATACGTAGCTATTACCCTCGAAAACTAAAACTTTTGAAATAGGAAAAGAGCCTTTAATCACATTCTTTACCATTTGCAATCATAAAATAGTCTAATATCTTCATTTTTTCAACATACGTAGCTATTACCCTCGAAAACTAAAACTTTTGAAATAGGAAAAGAGCCTTTAATCACATTCTTTACCATTTGCAATCATAAAATAGTCTAATATCTTCATTTTTTCAACATACGTAGCTATTACCCTCGAAAACTAAAACTTTTGAAATAGGAAAAGAGCCTTTAATCACATTCTTTACCATTTGCAATCATAAAATAGTCTAATATCTTCATTTTTTCAACATACGTAGCTATTACCCTCGAAAACTAAAACTTTTGAAATAGGAAAAGAGCCTTTAATCACATTCTTTACCATTTGCAATCATAAAATAGTCTAATATCTTCATTTTTTCAACATACGTAGCTATTACCCTCGAAAACTAAAACTTTTGAAATAGGAAAAGAGCCTTTAATCACATTCTTTACCATGTGCAATCATAAAATAGTCTAATATCTTCATTTTTTCAACATACGTAGCTATTACCCTCGAAAACTAAAACTTTTGAAATAGGAAAAGAGCCTTTAATCACATTCTTTACCATGTGCAATCATAAAATAGTCTAATATCTTCATTTTTTCAACATACGTAGCTATTACCCTCGAAAACTAAAACTTTTGAAATAGGAAAAGAGCCTTTAATCACATTCTTTACCATTTGCAATCATAAAATAGTCTAATATCTTCATTTTTTCAACATACGTAGCTATTACCCTCGAAAACTAAAACTTTTGAAATAGGAAAAGAGCCTTTAATCACATTCTTTACCATGTGCAATCATAAAATAGTCTAATATCTTCATTTTTTCAACATACGTAGCTATTACCCTCGAAAACTAAAACTTTTGAAATAGGAAAAGAGCCTTTAATCACATTCTTTACCATTTGCAATCATAAAATAGTCTAATATCTTCATTTTTTCAACATACGTAGCTATTACCCTCGAAAACTAAAACTTTTGAAATAGGAAAAGAGCCTTTAATCACATTCTTTACCATTTGCAATCATAAAATAGTCTAATATCTTCATTTTTTCAACATACGTAGCTATTACCCTCGAAAACTAAAACTTTTGAAATAGGAAAAGAGCCTTTAATCACATTCTTTACCATTTGCAATCATAAAATAGTCTAATATCTTCATTTTTTCAACATACGTAGCTATTACCCTCGAAAACTAAAACTTTTGAAATAGGAAAAGAGCCTTTAATCACATTCTTTACCATGTGCAATCATAAAATAGTCTAATATCTTCATTTTTTCACAGACGTAGCTATTACCCTCGAAAACTAAAACTTTTGAAATAGGAAAAGAGCCTTTAATCACATTCTTTACCATGTGCAATCATAAAATTGTCTAATATCTTCATTTTTTCACAGACAAAGCTATTACCCTCGAAAACTAAAACTTTTGAAATAGGAAAAGAGCCTTTAATCACATTCTTTACCATTTGCAATCATAAAATAGTCTAATATCTTCATTTTTTCAACATACGTAGCTATTACCCTCGAAAACTAAAACTTTTGAAATAGGAAAAGAGCCTTTAATCACATTCTTTACCATGTGCAATCATAAAATAGTCTAATATCTTCATTTTTTCAACATACGTAGCTATTACCCTCGAAAACTAAAACTTTTGAAATAGGAAAAGAGCCTTTAATCACATTCTTTACCATTTGCAATCATAAAATAGTCTAATATCTTCATTTTTTCAACATACGTAGCTATTACCCTCGAAAACTAAAACTTTTGAAATAGGAAAAGAGCCTTTAATCACATTCTTTACCATTTGCAATCATAAAATAGTCTAATATCTTCATTTTTTCAACAGACGTAGCTATTACCCTCGAAAACTAAAACTTTTGAAATAGGAAAAGAGCCTTTAATCACATTCTTTACCATTTGCAATCATAAAATAGTCTAATATCTTCATTTTTTCAACATACGTAGCTATTACCCTCGAAAACTAAAACTTTTGAAATAGGAAAAGAGCCTTTAATCACATTCTTTACCATTGCAATCATAAAATTGTCTAATATCTTCATTTTTTCAACATACGTAGCTATTACCCTCGAAAACTAAAACTTTTGAAATAGGAAAAGAGCCTTTAATCACATTCTTTACCATTGCAATCATAAAATAGTCTAATATCTTCATTTTTTCAACATACGTAGCTATTACCCTCGAAAACTAAAACTTTTGAAATAGGAAAAGAGCCTTTAATCACATTCTTTACCATTTGCAATCATAAAATAGTCTAATATCTTCATTTTTTCAACATACGTAGCTATTACCCTCGAAAACTAAAACTTTTGAAATAGGAAAAGAGCCTTTAATCACATTCTTTACCATTTGCAATCATAAAATAGTCTAATATCTTCATTTTTTCAACATACGTAGCTATTACCCTCGAAAACTAAAACTTTTGAAATAGGAAAAGAGCCTTTAATCACATTCTTTACCATTTGCAATCATAAAATAGTCTAATATCTTCATTTTTTCAACATACGTAGCTATTACCCTCGAAAACTAAAACTTTTGAAATAGGAAAAGAGCCTTTAATCACATTCTTTACCATTTGCAATCATAAAATAGTCTAATATCTTCATTTTTTCAACATACGTAGCTATTACCCTCGAAAACTAAAACTTTTGAAATAGGAAAAGAGCCTTTAATCACATTCTTTACCATGTGCAATCATAAAATAGTCTAATATCTTCATTTTTTCAACAGACGTAGCTATTACCCTCGAAAACTAAAACTTTTGAAATAGGAAAAGAGCCTTTAATCACATTCTTTACCATTGCAATCATAAAATTGTCTAATATCTTCATTTTTTCCAACATACAGCTATTACCCTCGAAAACTAAAACTTTTGACATAGGAAAAGAGCCTTTAATCACATTCTTTACCATTTGCAATCATAAAATAGTCTAATATCTTCATTTTTTCAACATACGTAGCTATTACCCTCGAAAACTAAAACTTTTGAAATAGGAAAAGAGCCTTTAATCACATTCTTTACCATTTGCAATCATAAAATAGTCTAATATCTTCATTTTTTCAACATAGTAGCTATTACCCTCGAAAACTAAAACTTTTGAAATAGGAAAAGAGCCTTTAATCACATTCTTTACCATTTGCAATCATAAAATTGTCTAATATCTTCATTTTTTCCACAGACAAAGCTATTACCCTCGAAAACTAAAACTTTTGAAATAGGAAAAGAGCCTTTAATCACATTCTTTACCATTTGCAATCATAAAATAGTCTAATATCTTCATTTTTTCAACATACAGCTATTACCCTCGAAAACTAAAACTTTTGAAATAGGAAAAGAGCCTTTAATCACATTCTTTACCATTTGCAATCATAAAATAGTCTAATATCTTCATTTTTTCAACATACGTAGCTATTACCCTCGAAAACTAAAACTTTTGAAATAGGAAAAGAGCCTTTAATCACATTCTTTACCATGTGCAATCATAAAATAGTCTAATATCTTCATTTTTTCAACATACGTAGCTATTACCCTCGAAAACTAAAACTTTTGAAATAGGAAAAGAGCCTTTAATCACATTCTTTACCATGTGCAATCATAAAATAGTCTAAATCTTCATTTTTTCCACAGACATAGCTATTACCCTCGAAAACTAAAACTTTTGAAATAGGAAAAGAGCCTTTAATCACATTCTTTACCATTTGCAATCATAAAATAGTCTAATATCTTCATTTTTTCAACATACGTAGCTATTACCCTCGAAAACTAAAACTTTTGAAATAGGAAAAGAGCCTTTAATCACATTCTTTACCATTTGCAATCATAAAATAGTCTAATATCTTCATTTTTTCAACATAGGTAGCTATTACCCTCGAAAACTAAAACTTTTGAAATAGGAAAAGAGCCTTTAATCACATTCTTTACCATTTGCAATCATAAAATAGTCTAATATCTTCATTTTTTCAACATACGTAGCTATTACCCTCGAAAACTAAAACTTTTGAAATAGGAAAAGAGCCTTTAATCACATTCTTTACCATGTGCAATCATAAAATAGTCTAATATCTTCATTTTTTCAACATACGTAGCTATTACCCTCGAAAACTAAAACTTTTGAAATAGGAAAAGAGCCTTTAATCACATTCTTTACCATATGCAATCATAAAATAGTCTAATATCTTCATTTTTTCAACAGACGTAGCTATTACCCTCGAAAACTAAAACTTTTGAAATAGGAAAAGAGCCTATAATAACATTCTTTACCTTTTGCAATCATAAAATAGTCTAATAATTTCATTTTTGCAACATACGTAGCTATTACCCTCGAAAACTAAAACTTTTGACATAGGAAAAGAGCCTTTAATCACATTCTTTACCATTTTCAATCATAAAATTGTCTAATATCTTCATTTTTTCAACATACGTAGCTATTACCCTCGAAAACTAAAACTTTTGACATAGGAAAAGAGCCTTTAATCACATTCTTTACCATTTGCAATTATAAAATAGTCTAACATCTTCATTTTTTCAACATACGTAGCTATTACCCTCGAAAACTAAAACTTTTGACATAGGAAAAGAGCCTTTAATCACATTCTTTACCATGTGCAATCATAAAATTGTCTAATATCTTCATTTTTTCCACAGACAAAGCTATTACCCTCGAAAACTAAAACTTTTGAAATAGGAAAAGAGCCTTTAATCACATTCTTTACCATTTGCAATCATAAAATAGTCTAATATCTTCATTTTTTCAACATACGTAGCTATTACCCTCGAAAACTAAAACTTTTGAAATAGGAAAAGAGCCTTTAATCACATTCTTTACCATTTGCAATCATAAAATAGTCTAATATCTTCATTTTTTCAACATACGTAGCTATTACCCTCGAAAACTAAAACTTTTGAAATAGGAAAAGAGCCTTTAATCACATTCTTTACCATTTGCAATCATAAAATAGTCTAATATCTTCATTTTTTCAACATACGTAGCTATTACCCTCGAAAACTAAAACTTTTGAAATAGGAAAAGAGCCTTTAATCACATTCTTTACCATTTGCAATCATAAAATAGTCTAATATCTTCATTTTTTCAACATACGTAGCTATTACCCTCGAAAACTAAAACTTTTGAAATAGGAAAAGAGCCTTTAATCACATTCTTTACCATGTGCAATCATAAAATAGTCTAATATCTTCATTTTTTCAACATACGTAGCTATTACCCTCGAAAACTAAAACTTTTGAAATAGGAAAAGAGCCTTTAATCACATTCTTTACCATGTGCAATCATAAAATAGTCTAATATCTTCATTTTTTCAACATACGTAGCTATTACCCTCGAAAACTAAAACTTTTGAAATAGGAAAAGAGCCTTTAATCACATTCTTTACCATTTGCAATCATAAAATAGTCTAATATCTTCATTTTTTCAACATACGTAGCTATTACCCTCGAAAACTAAAACTTTTGAAATAGGAAAAGAGCCTTTAATCACATTCTTTACCATTTGCAATCATAAAATAGTCTAATATCTTCATTTTTTCAACATACGTAGCTATTACCCTCGAAAACTAAAACTTTTGAAATAGGAAAAGAGCCTTTAATCACATTCTTTACCATTTGCAATCATAAATAGTCTAATATCTTCATTTTTTCAACATACGTAGCTATTACCCTCGAAAACTAAAACTTTTGAAATAGGAAAAGAGCCTTTAATCACATTCTTTACCATGTGCAATCATAAAATAGTCTAATATCTTCATTTTTTCAACATACGTAGCTATTACCCTCGAAAACTAAAACTTTTGAAATAGGAAAAGAGCCTTTAATCACATTCTTTACCATGTGCAATCATAAAATAGTCTAATATCTTCATTTTTTCAACATACGTAGCTATTACCCTCGAAAACTAAAACTTTTGAAATAGGAAAAGAGCCTTTAATCACATTCTTTACCATTTGCAATCATAAAATAGTCTAATATCTTCATTTTTTCACAGACAGCTATTACCCTCGAAAACTAAAACTTTTGAAATAGGAAAAGAGCCTTTAATCACATTCTTTACCATTTGCAATCATAAAATAGTCTAATATCTTCATTTTTTCAACATACAGCTATTACCCTCGAAAACTAAAACTTTTGAAATAGGAAAAGAGCCTTTAATCACATTCTTTACCATTTGCAATCATAAAATAGTCTAATATCTTCATTTTTTCAACATACGTAGCTATTACCCTCGAAAACTAAAACTTTTGAAATAGGAAAAGAGCCTTTAATCACATTCTTTACCATTTGCAATCATAAAATAGTCTAATATCTTCATTTTTTCAACATACGTAGCTATTACCCTCGAAAACTAAAACTTTTGAAATAGGAAAAGAGCCTTTAATCACATTCTTTACCATTTGCAATCATAAAATAGTCTAATATCTTCATTTTTTCAACAGACAAAGCTATTACCCTCGAAAACTAAAACTTTTGAAATAGGAAAAGAGCCTTTAATCACATTCTTTACCATTTGCAATCATAAAATAGTCTAATATCTTCATTTTTTCAACATACGTAGCTATTACCCTCGAAAACTAAAACTTTTGAAATAGGAAAAGAGCCTTTAATCACATTCTTTACCATTTGCAATCATAAAATAGTCTAATATCTTCATTTTTTCAACATACGTAGCTATTACCCTCGAAAACTAAAACTTTTGAAATAGGAAAAGAGCCTTTAATCACATTCTTTACCATTTGCAATCATAAAATAGTCTAATATCTTCATTTTTTCAACATACGTAGCTATTACCCTCGAAAACTAAAACTTTTGAAATAGGAAAAGAGCCTTTAATCACATTCTTTACCATTTGCAATCATAAAATAGTCTAATATCTTCATTTTTTCAACATACGTAGCTATTACCCTCGAAAACTAAAACTTTTGAAATAGGAAAAGAGCCTTTAATCACATTCTTTACCATTGCAATCATAAAATAGTCTAATATCTTCATTTTTTCAACATACGTAGCTATTACCCTCGAAAACTAAAACTTTTGAAATAGGAAAAGAGCCTTTAATCACATTCTTTACCATGTGCAATCATAAAATAGTCTAATATCTTCATTTTTTCAACATACGTAGCTATTACCCTCGAAAACTAAAACTTTTGAAATAGGAAAAGAGCCTTTAATCACATTCTTTACCATTTGCAATCATAAAATAGTCTAATATCTTCATTTTTTCAACATACGTAGCTATTACCCTCGAAAACTAAAACTTTTGAAATAGGAAAAGAGCCTTTAATCACATTCTTTACCATTTGCAATCATAAAATAGTCTAATATCTTCATTTTTTCAACATACGTAGCTATTACCCTCGAAAACTAAAACTTTTGAAATAGGAAAAGAGCCTTTAATCACATTCTTTACCATGTGCAATCATAAAATAGTCTAATATCTTCATTTTTTCAACATACGTAGCTATTACCCTCGAAAACTAAAACTTTTGAAATAGGAAAAGAGCCTTTAATCACATTCTTTACCATTGCAATCATAAAATAGTCTAATATCTTCATTTTTTCAACAGACGTAGCTATTACCCTCGAAAACTAAAACTTTCGAAATAGGAAAAGAGCCTTTAATCACATTCTTTACCATTTTGCAATCATAAAATAGTCTAATATCTTCATTTTTTCAACATACGTAGCTATTACCCTCGAAAACTAAAACTTTTGACATAGGAAAAGAGCCTTTAATCACATTCTTTACCATTTTCAATCATAAAATTGTCTAATATCTTCATTTTTTCAACATACGTAGCTATTACCCTCGAAAACTAAAACTTTTGACATAGGAAAAGAGCCTTTAATCACATTCTTTACCATTTGCAATCATAAAATAGTCTAATATCTTCATTTTTTCAACATACGTAGCTATTACCCTCGAAAACTAAAACTTTTGACATAGGAAAAGAGCCTTTAATCACATTCTTTACCATGTGCAATCATAAAATTGTCTAATATCTTCATTTTTTCCACAGACAAAGCTATTACCCTCGAAAACTAAAACTTTTGAAATAGGAAAAGAGCCTTTAATCACATTCTTTACCATTTGCAATCATAAAATAGTCTAATATCTTCATTTTTTCATCATACGTAGCTATTACCCTCGAAAACTAAAACTTTTGAAATAGGAAAAGAGCCTTTAATCACATTCTTTACCATTTGCAATCATAAAATAGTCTAATATCTTCATTTTTTCAACATACGTAGCTATTACCCTCGAAAACTAAAACTTTTGAAATAGGAAAAGAGCCTTTAATCACATTCTTTACCATTTGCAATCATAAAATAGTCTAATATCTTCATTTTTTCAACATACGTAGCTATTACCCTCGAAAACTAAAACTTTTGAAATAGGAAAAGAGCCTTTAATCACATTCTTTACCATTTGCAATCATAAAATAGTCTAATATCTTCATTTTTTCAACATACGTAGCTATTACCCTCGAAAACTAAAACTTTTGAAATAGGAAAAGAGCCTTTAATCACATTCTTTACCATGTGCAATCATAAAATAGTCTAATATCTTCATTTTTTCAACATACGTAGCTATTACCCTCGAAAACTAAAACTTTTGAAATAGGAAAAGAGCCTTTAATCACATTCTTTACCATGTGCAATCATAAAATAGTCTAATATCTTCATTTTTTCAACATACGTAGCTATTACCCTCGAAAACTAAAACTTTTGAAATAGGAAAAGAGCCTTTAATCACATTCTTTACCATTGCAATCATAAAATAGTCTAATATCTTCATTTTTTCAACATACGTAGCTATTACCCTCGAAAACTAAAACTTTTGAAATAGGAAAAGAGCCTTTAATCACATTCTTTACCATTTGCAATCATAAAATAGTCTAATATCTTCATTTTTTCAACATACGTAGCTATTACCCTCGAAAACTAAAACTTTTGAAATAGGAAAAGAGCCTTTAATCACATTCTTTACCATTTGCAATCATAAAATAGTCTAATATCTTCATTTTTTCAACATACGTAGCTATTACCCTCGAAAACTAAAACTTTTGAAATAGGAAAAGAGCCTTTAATCACATTCTTTACCATTTGCAATCATAAAATAGTCTAATATCTTCATTTTTTCAACATACGTAGCTATTACCCTCGAAAACTAAAACTTTTGAAATAGGAAAAGAGCCTTTAATCACATTCTTTACCATTTGCAATCATAAAATAGTCTAATATCTTCATTTTTTCAACATACGTAGCTATTACCCTCGAAAACTAAAACTTTTGAAATAGGAAAAGAGCCTTTAATCACATTCTTTACCATTTGCAATCATAAAATAGTCTAATATCTTCATTTTTTCAACATACGTAGCTATTACCCTCGAAAACTAAAACTTTTGAAATAGGAAAAGAGCCTTTAATCACATTCTTTACCATTGCAATCATAAAATTGTCTAATATCTTCATTTTTTCAACAGACGTAGCTATTACCAGCGAAAACTAAAACTTTTGAAATAGGAAAAGAGCCTTTAATCACATTCTTTACCATTTGCAATCATAAAATAGTCTAATATCTTCATTTTTTCAACATACGTAGCTATTACCCTCGAAAACTAAAACTTTTGAAATAGGAAAAGAGCCTTTAATCACATTCTTTACCATTTGCAATCATAAAATAGTCTAATATCTTCATTTTTTCAACATACGTAGCTATTACCCTCGAAAACTAAAACTTTTGAAATAGGAAAAGAGCCTTTAATCACATTCTTTACCATTTGCAATCATAAAATAGTCTAATATCTTCATTTTTTCAACATACGTAGCTATTACCCTCGAAAACTAAAACTTTTGAAATAGGAAAAGAGCCTTTAATCACATTCTTTACCATTTGCAATCATAAAATAGTCTAATATCTTCATTTTTTCAACATACGTAGCTATTACCCTCGAAAACTAAAACTTTTGAAATAGGAAAAGAGCCTTTAATCACATTCTTTACCATGTGCAATCATAAAATAGTCTAATATCTTCATTTTTTCAACATACGTAGCTATTACCCTCGAAAACTAAAACTTTTGAAATAGGAAAAGAGCCTTTAATCACATTCTTTACCATTTGCAATCATAAAATAGTCTAATATCTTCATTTTTTCAACATACGTAGCTATTACCCTCGAAAACTAAAACTTTTGAAATAGGAAAAGAGCCTTTAATCACATTCTTTACCATTTGCAATCATAAAATAGTCTAATATCTTCATTTTTTCAACATACGTAGCTATTACCCTCGAAAACTAAAACTTTTGAAATAGGAAAAGAGCCTTTAATCACATTCTTTACCATGTGCAATCATAAAATAGTCTAATATCTTCATTTTTTCAACATACGTAGCTATTACCCTCGAAAACTAAAACTTTTGAAATAGGAAAAGAGCCTTTAATCACATTCTTTACCATTGCAATCATAAAATAGTCTAATATCTTCATTTTTTCAACATACGTAGCTATTACCCTCGAAAACTAAAACTTTTGAAATAGGAAAAGAGCCTTTAATCACATTCTTTACCATTTGCAATCATAAAATAGTCTAATATCTTCATTTTTTCAACATACGTAGCTATTACCCTCGAAAACTAAAACTTTTGAAATAGGAAAAGAGCCTTTAATCACATTCTTTACCATTTGCAATCATAAAATAGTCTAATATCTTCATTTTTTCAACATACGTAGCTATTACCCTCGAAAACTAAAACTTTTGAAATAGGAAAAGAGCCTTTAATCACATTCTTTACCATGTGCAATCATAAAATAGTCTAATATCTTCATTTTTTCACAGACAGCTATTACCCTCGAAAACTAAAACTTTTGAAATAGGAAAAGAGCCTTTAATCACATTCTTTACCATTTGCAATCATAAAATAGTCTAATATCTTCATTTTTTCAACATACGTAGCTATTACCCTCGAAAACTAAAACTTTTGAAATAGGAAAAGAGCCTTTAATCACATTCTTTACCATTTGCAATCATAAAATAGTCTAATATCTTCATTTTTTCAACATACGTAGCTATTACCCTCGAAAACTAAAACTTTTGAAATAGGAAAAGAGCCTTTAATCACATTCTTTACCATTTGCAATCATAAAATAGTCTAATATCTTCATTTTTTCAACATACGTAGCTATTACCCTCGAAAACTAAAACTTTTGACATAGGAAAAGAGCCTTTAATCACATTCTTTACCATTGCAATCATAAAATTGTCTAATATCTTCATTTTTTCACAGACAAGCTATTACCCTCGAAAACTAAAACTTTTGAAATAGGAAAAGAGCCTTTAATCACATTCTTTACCATTTGCAATCATAAAATAGTCTAATATCTTCATTTTTTCAACATACGTAGCTATTACCCTCGAAAACTAAAACTTTTGAAATAGGAAAAGAGCCTTTAATCACATTCTTTACCATTGCAATCATAAAATAGTCTAATATCTTCATTTTTTCAACATACGTAGCTATTACCCTCGAAAACTAAAACTTTTGAAATAGGAAAAGAGCCTTTAATCACATTCTTTACCATTTGCAATCATAAAATAGTCTAATATCTTCATTTTTTCAACATACGTAGCTATTACCCTCGAAAACTAAAACTTTTGAAATAGGAAAAGAGCCTTTAATCACATTCTTTACCATTGCAATCATAAAATAGTCTAATATCTTCATTTTTTCAACATACGTAGCTATTACCCTCGAAAACTAAAACTTTTGAATAGGAAAAGAGCCTTTAATCACATTCTTTACCATTTGCAATCATAAAATAGTCTAATATCTTCATTTTTTCAACATACGTAGCTATTACCCTCGAAAACTAAAACTTTTGAAATAGGAAAAGAGCCTTTAATCACATTCTTTACCATGTGCAATCATAAAATTGTCTAATATCTTCATTTTTTCCAACAGACGTAGCTATTACCCTCGAAAACTAAAACTTTTGAAATAGGAAAAGAGCCTTTAATCACATTCTTTACCATTTGCAATCATAAAATAGTCTAATATCTTCATTTTTTCAACATACGTAGCTATTACCCTCGAAAACTAAAACTTTTGAAATAGGAAAAGAGCCTTTAATCACATTCTTTACCATTTGCAATCATAAAATAGTCTAATATCTTCATTTTTTCAACATACGTAGCTATTACCCTCGAAAACTAAAACTTTTGAAATAGGAAAAGAGCCTTTAATCACATTCTTTACCATTTGCAATCATAAAATAGTCTAATATCTTCATTTTTTCAACATACGTAGCTATTACCCTCGAAAACTAAAACTTTTGAAATAGGAAAAGAGCCTTTAATCACATTCTTTACCATGTGCAATCATAAAATAGTCTAATATCTTCATTTTTTCAACATACGTAGCTATTACCCTCGAAAACTAAAACTTTTGAAATAGGAAAAGAGCCTTTAATCACATTCTTTACCATTTGCAATCATAAAATAGTCTAATATCTTCATTTTTTCAACATACGTAGCTATTACCCTCGAAAACTAAAACTTCATTTGTAAAGGAAAAGAGCCTTTAATCACATTCTTTACCATTTGCAATCATAAAATTGTCTAATATCTTCATTTTTTCAACATACGTAGCTATTACCCTCGAAAACTAAAACTTTTGAAATAGGAAAAGAGCCTTTAATCACATTCTTTACCATGTGCAATCATAAAATAGTCTAATATCTTCATTTTTTCAACATACGTAGCTATTACCCTCGAAAACTAAAACTTTTGAAATAGGAAAAGAGCCTTTAATCACATTCTTTACCATTTGCAATCATAAAATAGTCTAATATCTTCATTTTTTCAACATACGTAGCTATTACCCTCGAAAACTAAAACTTTTGAAATAGGAAAAGAGCCTTTAATCACATTCTTTACCATTTGCAATCATAAAATAGTCTAATATCTTCATTTTTTCAACATACGTAGCTATTACCCTCGAAAACTAAAACTTTTGAAATAGGAAAAGAGCCTTTAATCACATTCTTTACCATGTGCAATCATAAAATAGTCTAATATCTTCATTTTTTCAACATACGTAGCTATTACCCTCGAAAACTAAAACTTTTGACATAGGAAAAGAGCCTTTAATCACATTCTTTACCATGTGCAATCATAAAATAGTCTAATATCTTCATTTTTTCAACATACGTAGCTATTACCCTCGAAAACTAAAACTTTTGAAATAGGAAAAGAGCCTTTAATCACATTCTTTACCATGTGCAATCATAAAATAGTCTAATATCTTCATTTTTTCAACATACGTAGCTATTACCCTCGAAAACTAAAACTTTTGAAATAGGAAAAGAGCCTTTAATCACATTCTTTACCATGTGCAATCATAAAATAGTCTAATATCTTCATTTTTTCAACAGACGTAGCTATTACCCTCGAAAACTAAAACTTTTGAAATAGGAAAAGAGCCTTTAATCACATTCTTTACCATTTGCAATCATAAAATAGTCTAATATCTTCATTTTTTCAACATACGTAGCTATTACCCTCGAAAACTAAAACTTTTGAAATAGGAAAAGAGCCTTTAATCACATTCTTTACCATTTGCAATCATAAAATAGTCTAATATCTTCATTTTTTCAACATACGTAGCTATTACCCTCGAAAACTAAAACTTTTGAAATAGGAAAAGAGCCTTTAATCACATTCTTTACCATGTGCAATCATAAAATAGTCTAATATCTTCATTTTTTCAACATACGTAGCTATTACCCTCGAAAACTAAAACTTTTGAATAGGAAAAGAGCCTTTAATCACATTCTTTACCATTTGCAATCATAAAATAGTCTAATATCTTCATTTTTTCAACATACGTAGCTATTACCCTCGAAAACTAAAACTTTTGAAATAGGAAAAGAGCCTTTAATCACATTCTTTACCATTGCAATCATAAAATAGTCTAATATCTTCATTTTTTCAACATACGTAGCTATTACCCTCGAAAACTAAAACTTTTGAAATAGGAAAAGAGCCTTTAATCACATTCTTTACCATTTGCAATCATAAAATAGTCTAATATCTTCATTTTTTCAACATACGTAGCTATTACCCTCGAAAACTAAAACTTTTGAAATAGGAAAAGAGCCTTTAATCACATTCTTTACCATTGCAATCATAAAATAGTCTAATATCTTCATTTTTTCAACATACGTAGCTATTACCCTCGAAAACTAAAACTTTTGAAATAGGAAAAGAGCCTTTAATCACATTCTTTACCATTTGCAATCATAAAATAGTCTAATATCTTCATTTTTTCAACATACGTAGCTATTACCCTCGAAAACTAAAACTTTTGAAATAGGAAAAGAGCCTTTAATCACATTCTTTACCATTTGCAATCATAAAATAGTCTAATATCTTCATTTTTTCAACATACGTAGCTATTACCCTCGAAAACTAAAACTTTTGAAATAGGAAAAGAGCCTTTAATCACATTCTTTACCATGTGCAATCATAAAATAGTCTAATATCTTCATTTTTTCAACATACGTAGCTATTACCCTCGAAAACTAAAACTTTTGAAATAGGAAAAGAGCCTTTAATCACATTCTTTACCATTTGCAATCATAAAATTGTCTAATATCTTCATTTTTTCAACATACGTAGCTATTACCCTCGAAAACTAAAACTTTTGAAATAGGAAAAGAGCCTTTAATCACATTCTTTACCATTGCAATCATAAAATAGTCTAATATCTTCATTTTTTCAACATACGTAGCTATTACCCTCGAAAACTAAAACTTTTGAAATAGGAAAAGAGCCTTTAATCACATTCTTTACCATTTGCAATCATAAAATAGTCTAATATCTTCATTTTTTCAACATACGTAGCTATTACCCTCGAAAACTAAAACTTTTGACATAGGAAAAGAGCCTTTAATCACATTCTTTACCATTTGCAATCATAAAATAGTCTAATATCTTCATTTTTTCAACATACGTAGCTATTACCCTCGAAAACTAAAACTTTTGAAATAGGAAAAGAGCCTTTAATCACATTCTTTACCATGTGCAATCATAAAATAGTCTAATATCTTCATTTTTTCAACATACGTAGCTATTACCCTCGAAAACTAAAACTTTTGACATAGGAAAAGAGCCTTTAATCACATTCTTTACCATTTGCAATCATAAAATAGTCTAATATCTTCATTTTTTCAACATACGTAGCTATTACCCTCGAAAACTAAAACTTTTGAAATAGGAAAAGAGCCTTTAATCACATTCTTTACCATGTGCAATCATAAAATAGTCTAATATCTTCATTTTTTCAACATACGTAGCTATTACCCTCGAAAACTAAAACTTTTGAAATAGGAAAAGAGCCTTTAATCACATTCTTTACCATTTGCAATCATAAAATAGTCTAATATCTTCATTTTTTCAACATACGTAGCTATTACCCTCGAAAACTAAAACTTTTGAAATAGGAAAAGAGCCTTTAATCACATTCTTTACCATGTGCAATCATAAAATAGTCTAATATCTTCATTTTTTCAACATACGTAGCTATTACCCTCGAAAACTAAAACTTTTGAAATAGGAAAAGAGCCTTTAATCACATTCTTTACCATGTGCAATCATAAAATTGTCTAATATCTTCATTTTTTCAACATACGTAGCTATTACCCTCGAAAACTAAAACTTTTGAAATAGGAAAAGAGCCTTTAATCACATTCTTTACCATTTGCAATCATAAAATAGTCTAATATCTTCATTTTTTCAACATACGTAGCTATTACCCTCGAAAACTAAAACTTTTGACATAGGAAAAGAGCCTTTAATCACATTCTTTACCATTTGCAATCATAAAATAGTCTAATATCTTCATTTTTTCAACATACGTAGCTATTACCCTCGAAAACTAAAACTTTTGAAATAGGAAAAGAGCCTTTAATCACATTCTTTACCATTTGCAATCATAAAATAGTCTAATATCTTCATTTTTTCAACATACGTAGCTATTACCCTCGAAAACTAAAACTTTTGACATAGGAAAAGAGCCTTTAATCACATTCTTTACCATGTGCAATCATAAAATAGTCTAATATCTTCATTTTTTCAACATACGTAGCTATTACCCTCGAAAACTAAAACTTTTGAAATAGGAAAAGAGCCTTTAATCACATTCTTTACCATGTGCAATCATAAAATAGTCTAATATCTTCATTTTTTCAACATACGTAGCTATTACCCTCGAAAACTAAAACTTTTGAAATAGGAAAAGAGCCTTTAATCACATTCTTTACCATTTGCAATCATAAAATAGTCTAATATCTTCATTTTTTCAACATACGTAGCTATTACCCTCGAAAACTAAAACTTTTGAAATAGGAAAAGAGCCTTTAATCACATTCTTTACCATTTGCAATCATAAAATAGTCTAATATCTTCATTTTTTCAACATACGTAGCTATTACCCTCGAAAACTAAAACTTTTGAAATAGGAAAAGAGCCTTTAATCACATTCTTTACCATGTGCAATCATAAAATAGTCTAATATCTTCATTTTTTCAACATACGTAGCTATTACCCTCGAAAACTAAAACTTTTGAAATAGGAAAAGAGCCTTTAATCACATTCTTTACCATTTGCAATCATAAAATAGTCTAATATCTTCATTTTTTCAACATACGTAGCTATTACCCTCGAAAACTAAAACTTTTGACATAGGAAAAGAGCCTTTAATCACATTCTTTACCATGTGCAATCATAAAATAGTCTAATATCTTCATTTTTTCAACATACTAGCTATTACCCTCGAAAACTAAAACTTTTGAAATAGGAAAAGAGCCTTTAATCACATTCTTTACCATTTGCAATCATAAAATAGTCTAATATCTTCATTTTTTCAACATACGTAGCTATTACCCTCGAAAACTAAAACTTTTGAAATAGGAAAAGAGCCTTTAATCACATTCTTTACCATTTGCAATCATAAAATAGTCTAATATCTTCATTTTTTCAACATACGTAGCTATTACCCTCGAAAACTAAAACTTTTGAAATAGGAAAAGAGCCTTTAATCACATTCTTTACCATTTGCAATCATAAAATAGTCTAATATCTTCATTTTTTCAACATACGTAGCTATTACCCTCGAAAACTAAAACTTTTGAAATAGGAAAAGAGCCTTTAATCACATTCTTTACCATGTGCAATCATAAAATAGTCTAATATCTTCATTTTTTCAACATACGTAGCTATTACCCTCGAAAACTAAAACTTTTGAAATAGGAAAAGAGCCTTTAATCACATTCTTTACCATTTGCAATCATAAAATAGTCTAATATCTTCATTTTTTCAACATACGTAGCTATTACCCTCGAAAACTAAAACTTTTGAAATAGGAAAAGAGCCTTTAATC
>NW_027065435.1:0-22009 GCF_032884065.1 Artemia franciscana
TACGCCTATTTTTAGTTGTAGCACGTGTGGTGGAAACCCTGAAGGATCTATGGAATTTAAAAATTCAGATGGATAATTAACCGCTTCATTTGGTTCCAAAACTGTGTCGACTGACTTGTAAAGGACTGCCTGGTCTCGAATCTTGTTCAAAACAATATTGTTGATTTCGTGGACGTCTATATTTTTGGGTGCGAGAATCGCTCTTTCACTTAGCCATTTATTATTTTTATAATTCTTTAGAATATTCGGAAATACTTTTTCAATCAATTCATTTTTGGACGTCACTAAATTACAGAAATCAGCAGGTAGTTGTATACGTCCTGAAATTGAGTCTACTGTTTGACCAGAGTCATCGTTTTGCAATCGGACACGCATATTTGTAGTTAATTTTAATATTTTTACGTGTGCCTATAAATTAGAATTTTTTAGGCAAGCATTCATTTCGTCTGCAGGAGTTAAACTACGTAAAAATTGCAAATATACAACATTCTTGGCTTTCCCATTGTCTCTGCATATACAAAGCCGTATGTACTAATAATGACATCATATGCAAACGCTCTTTTTTACAAACAAACAAACATACATACATACAACTCGTTTTTATATAGATAGATAGATAGATAGATAGATAAAATACAAATTAACTGCGTAAAACTTGCGAATATACAACATTCTTTTCCTTTTTTTTAGTTTTTTTTTAGTTTTTAGTTTTTTAAGTTTTTTCCTTTTTTTAGTTTCTTTAGTTTTTTTAGTTTTTCGGCTTTTTTATTTTTTTATTAGTTTTTAGTTTTTTTTTGTAGTTTTTGCCTTTTTTTAGTTTTTTCAGTTTTTTTCTTTAGTTTTTAGTTTTTTACCTTTTTTAGCCCTAACCAGGATTTGAACCTGGGACCTTCATTCTCCGTTCTGACACCCTCTCTCACCGAGTGACTACTCCAGCATGTTCATTTTGGTGTTTTAAATGGTATATTATTAAGCAAATTAATGTGTTTTACAATATACTAAGCATCGTCATAACAAAAATGACGGCAACTAATTTCATGACGTCAGCCGAAACATGACGTCACCTGATCCACAGATCCACAGACCCACAGACAGACAGACAACTTATTTATATATATATATATATATATATATATATATATATATATATATATATATATATATATATATATATATATATATATATATATATATATATATATATATATATATATATATATATATATATATATATATACTAGCTGTTGGGGTGGCGCTTCGTGCCACCCCAACACCTAGTTGGAGGGGGCGCTTCGCAGCCCCCCCCCCCAAGCCCCCCCCGCGCGCGTAAGTCGTTACGCGCCATATTAGTTACGCGCCATTGTAGTTTTGTCCCTATGTCCCACCTGTGAATATAGATAGAAATATATATATATATATATATATATATATATATATATATATATATATATATATATATATATATATATATATGTTTTTAACTACGTAAAACTTGCGAATATACAACATTCTTTGCTGTCCCATTGTCTGTGCATATAAATAGATTGTCAGGTTTACCGACTCTTGTACATGCAACATATAATGGTCCATGGGAAAACAATCCGTATTCAGATCTATACCTCATGATTCTAATGATTGCCCTTGAGCTTTGTTGATGGTGATTGCTAATCGACCATTCCCTGAGTCGCCATCGTCATTTATATATCCCCCTGTGCACCCCGGCGTCCCCTTTGTAGTTATTTCCCTGTGTCCCGGTCGTCATTTATATTCCCTGTGTCCCGGTCGTCATTTGTGTCCCGGTGTTCCAGTCTGTGATTTCTCTTTGAGTGTCCCGGGCGTCATTTATATTCCTTGTGTCCCGGTGTCCCGGTCGTCATTTATATCCCCCTGTGCCCCCCGGCGTCCCCATTGTAGTTGTGTCCCTGTGTCCCGGTCGTCATTTATATTCCCTGTGTCCCGGTCGTCATTTGTATCCCGGTGTCCCGGTCTGTATATACATTCGTTTTTTAGTTTTGTTTTTCTCCTTTATTTTTTTCCTTTTTTCTTTTTTTTCTTTTTTAGTTTATTTAGATTTTTAGATTTTTTAGTTTTTTTATTAGTTTTTAGTTTTTTTGTAGTTTTTACCATTTTTTTAGTTTTTTTAGCTTTTTGTTTTACTTATGTCCTGGTCGTCATTTATACTCCCTGTATCCCGGTCGTCATTTGTGTCTCGGTGCTTTGTTGATTGCTAATTTATATTATATTTATATTTATATTTTTTATATTTATTAATATTTTTTTTGGTTTTCTTTTTCTCTTATTTTTCAGTTTTTTCCTTTTTTTTAGTTTTTTCTTTTTTAGTTTTTAGTTTTTTTTTGTTTTTTACCTTTTTTTAGTTTTTTTAGTTTTTTTAGTTTTTTAGCTTTTTTAGTTTTTTTATTAGTTTTTAGTTTTTTTTAGTTTTTGCCTTTTTTTAGTTTTTTCAGTTTTTTTTAGTTTTTAGTTTTTTACCTTTTTTTAGTTTTTTTTAGTTTTTTAGCTTTTTTAGTTTTTTTTCTTTTTAGTTTTTTTTGTAGTTTTTACCTTTTTTAGTTTTTTTTCTTCTTTTGTATTAGCGTGAAATAATTCAGACGTCATATGCGGACAAACACGACGTCACTTGACAGACAGACAGACAGACATAACCAACAAACAACTTATTTATATATATATACTAGCTGTTGGGGTGGCGCTTCGCGCCACCCCAACACCTAGTTGGTGGGGGCGCTTCGCGCCCCCCCCAAGCCCCCCCGCGCGCGTAAGTCGTTACGCGCCATAATAGTTACGCGCCATTGTAGTTGTGTCCCTATGTCCCACCTGTGAATATAGATAGATATATATATATGGTTTTAACTACGTAAAACTTGCGAATATACAACATTCTTTGCTGTCCCATTGTCTTTGCATATAAATAGATTGTCAGGTTTACCGACTCTTGAACATGCAACATATAATGGTCCATGGGAAAACAATCTGTATTCAGATCTATACCTCATGATTCTAATGATTGCCCTTGAGCTTTGTTGATGGTGATTGCTAATCGACCATTCCCTGTCCCGGTGTCCCGGTCGTCATTTACATCCCCCTGTTTCCCCCGGTGTCCCCGTTGTAGTTGTGTCCCTGTGTCCCGGTCGTCATTTATATTCCCTGTGTCCCGGGTCCCGGTCGTCATTTGTATCCCGGTGTCCCGGTCTGTATATACATTCGTTTTTTAGTTTTGTTTTTCTCCTTTATTTTTTTCCTTTTTTTTTTCTTTTTTAGCTTATTTAGATTTTTAGATTTTTTAGTTTTTTTATTAGTTTTTAGTTTTTTTTTCTTTTTAGTTTTTTTGTCCCGGTCGTCATTTATATCCCCCTGTTTCCCCCGGTGTCCCCGTTGTAGTTGTGTCCCTGTGTCCCGGTCGTCATTTATATTCCCTGTGTCCCGGTCGTCATTTGTATCCCGGTGTACCGGAGTTGTGTCCCTGTGTCCCGGTCGTCATTTATATTCCCTGTGTCCCGGGTCCCGGTCGTCATTTGTATCCCGGTGTCCCGGTCTGTATATACATTCGTTTTTTAGTTTTGTTTTTCTCCTTTATTTTTTTCCTTTTTTTTTCTTTTTTAGCTTATTTAGATTTTTAGATTTTTTAGTTTTTTTATTAGTTTTTAGTTTTTTTTTCTTTTTAGTTTTTTTGTCCCGGTCGTCATTTATATCCCCCTGTTTCCCCCGGGTCGTCATTTATACTCCCTGTGTCCCGGTGCTTTGTTGATTGCTAATCGAACATTCCTTTTGTCCTGGTCGCTTTCTCTTTGAGTGTCGTCATTTATTTTTTTCTTTTTTAGTTCTTTTAGTTTTTACCTTTTTTAGTTTTTTTTAGTTTTTAGTTTTTTTAGTTTTTTACCTTTTTTTAGTTTTTTTAGTTTTTTTTAGTTTTTTAGCTTTTTTATTTTTTTTATTAGTTTTTAGTTTTTTTGTAGTTTTTGCCTTTTTTTTAGTTTTTTTAGTTTTTTAGCTTTTTTATTAGTTTTTAGTTTTTTTTGTAGTTTTTGCCTTTTTTTAGTTTTTTTAGTTTTTTAGCTTTTTTATTTTTTTTATTAGTTTTTAGTTTTTTTTGTAGTTTTTGCCTTTTTTTTCTCTTTGAGTGTCGTCATTTATTAGTTTTTTCCTCTAGTTGGTGGGGCGCTTCGCGCCCCCCCAAGCCCCCCCGCGCGCGTAAGTCGTTACGCGCCATATTAGTTACGCGCCATTGTAGTTGTGTCCCTGTGTCCCACCTGTGAATATAGATAGATTTATATATGTGTTTCAAACTACGTAAAAATTGCGAATATACAACATTCTTGGCTTTCCCACTACTGGGAGCTTTTCGTTTCCAATTGCCAGCAATTGATCTGAAAATGTTTGACCAGAGTCATCGTTACACAGACAGACAATATATAGAAAATATATATATAAAATATAAATATATATATATTTTCTTTTTAGTTTTTTTGTAGTTTTTACCTTTTTTAGTTTTTTTCTTCTTTTGTATTAATGCTAAAGCCAAGGTTCAAACCTGGAGCCTCTCGGACCTAGAACCTGAAACATAACGCTTTACCAACTCAGCTACTTCGGCTTGAATACATTTATTTTGAGCAGCTTCCTCAGGTGTTGCCATTGTAGGTTCTTCAGTCATTTTAAAATTAGAAATTTCTCTTTCAACGGTCTTTTTATAATTAAAAATTTGTGTTTGAACGATATTCTTAAATACCTGTGTCCTGGTCGTCATTTATATTCCCTGTGTCCCGGTCGTCATTTGTGTCCCGGTATCCCAGTCTGTAATTTCTCTTTGAGTGTCCCGGTCTGTAATTTCTCTTTGAGTGTTTTTTCTTTTTAGTATTTTTTAGTTTTTTACATTTTTTCTTTTTTCAGTTTTCTTTCTTTTTTTTTTTTTTCAGCGTGTCCTGGTCGTCATTTATATTCCCTGTGTCCCTGTCGTCATGTTTTTTACATTTTTTCTTTTTTCAGTTTTCTTTTTCTTTTTTATTTTTCAGCTTCACTATGAAATACATATCGCCGAACCTTTGTTTTTTTTTTAACTAAAATCTGGTAGGTATTGATGACCTTATCCAAGTCAAAATCCCAAACCCAATCATCATCGCTATCATTTTCAGTTTTGATATGTTTTGACTCTCGCTGTCCAGGTGGATCTTCATCTACCTGCGCAGTTTTTCCTTTTTTTCTTTTTAGTTTTTAATTGGTTTTTACCTTTTTTTTTAGCTTTTTTAATTTTTATTCGTTTTTTCTTCTTACTTTTTTTTTTAGTTTTTATCTTTTTTATTTTTTTTTATTTTTATTCTTAATTTTATTAGTTTTCTTTTTCTCTTCTATTTTTCAGTTTTTTTCCTTTTTTTTAAGTTTTTTTTTAGTTTTTTTTTATTTTTTTAGTTTTTTAGTTTTTTTAGTTTTTTAGCTTTTTTATTTTTTTTATTAGTTTTTAGTTTTTTTGTAGTTTTTGACGTCATGACGTCAACCTGATCCACAGATCCACAGATCCACAGACAACTTATTTTTATATATATAGATATATATATTCACAGGTGGGACATAGGGACACAACTACAATGGCGCGTAACTAATATGGCGCGTAACGACTTACGCGCGCGGGGAGGCTTGGGGGGGCGCGAGGCGCCCCCACCAACTAGGTGTTGGGGTGGCGCGAAGCGCATATAAAAATAAGTTGTCTGTCTGTCTGTGGATCTGTGGATCAGGTAACGTCATGTTTCGGCTGACGTCATGAAATTAGTTGTCGTCATTTTTGTTATGACGATGCTTAGTATATTGTAAAACACATTAATTTGGTTAATAATATACCATTTAAAACACCAAAATGAACATGCTGGAGTAGTCACCCGGTGAGAGAGGGTGTCAGAACGGAGAATGAAGGTCCCAGGTTCAAATCCTGGTTAGGCTAAAAAAGGTAAAAATCTAAAAACTAAACAAAAAACTGAAAAAACTAAAAAAAGGCAAAAACTACAAAAAAAAACTAAAAACTAATAAAAAAAATAAAAAAGCTGAAAAACTAAAAAAACTAAAAAAACTAAAAAAAGGTAAAAAACTAAAAAAACTAAAAACTAAAAAAAACTAAAAAAAGGAAAAAACTGAAAAATAGAAGAGAAAAAGAAAACTAATAAAATTAAGAATAAAAATAAAAAAAAATAAAAAAGATAAAAACTAAAAAAAAAGTAAAAAGAAAAAACAAAAAAAACTAAAAAAGCTAAAAAAAATTAAAAACCAATAAAAAACTAAAAAGAAAAAAAGGAATAAAACTAAAAAAAGTTTCATCCAAAAAACTAAAAAAAAAAACTAAAAAAGGTAAAAACTAAAAGAACTAAAAAGAAAAAAAAAACTAAAAAAAGGAAAAAAACTGAAAAATAAAGGAGAAAAAGAAAACTAAAAAAATATAAATAAAAATAAAAAAACTAAAAAGACAAAAACTTCAAAAAAAACTAAAAAGAAAAAAGAAAAAAACTAAAAAACCTAAAAAAAAGGTCAAAACCAATAAAAAAAAACTAAAAGGTAAAAAAGGGACAAAAAAAGACAACGACTGACGTCATGTTTGTCAACTGATGGAATTACATACCGGGACACCGGGACACAAATGACGACCGGGACACAGGGAATATAAATGATGACCGGGAACCTCAAAGAGAAATTACAGACTGGGACACCCGGACACAAATCACGACCAGGACACAGGGAATATAAATGACGACCGGGACACAGGGACACAACTGGGACACAACAGGACACAACGGGGACGCCGGGGGCACAGGTGGGATATATAAATGACGTATATAAATAAGTAGTTACATATATATATATATATATATATATATATATATATATATATACTAGCTGTTGGGGTGGCGCTTCGCGCCACCCCAACACCTAGTTGGTGGGGGCGCTTCGCGCCCCCCCCAAGCCCCCCCGCGCGCGTAAGTCGTTACGCGCCATAATAGTTACGCGCCATTGTAGTTGTGTCCCTATGTCCCACCTGTGAATATAGATATATATATATATATATGGTTTTAACTACGTAAAACTTGCGAATATACAACATTCTTTGCTGTCCCATTGTCTTTGCATATAAATAGATTGTCAGGTTATCCCCCTGTTTCCCCCGGTGTCCCCGTTGTAGTTGTGTCCCTGTGTCCCGGTCGTCATTTATATTCCCTGTGTCCCGCGTCCCGGTCATCATTTGTATCCCGGTGTCCCGGTCTGTATATACATTCGTTTTTTAGTTTTGTTTTTCTCCTTTATTTTTTTCCTTTTTTTTTCTTTTTTAGCTTATTTAGATTTTTAGATTTTTTAGTTTTTTTTATTAGTTTTTAGTTTTTATTTCTTTTTAGTTTTTTTGTCCCGGTCGTCATTTATATCCCCCTGTTTCCCCCGGTGTCCCCGTTGTAGTTGTGTCCCTGTGTCCCGGTCGTTATTTATATTCCCTGTGTCCCGGTCGTCATTTGTATCCCGGTGTACCGGTCTGTATATACATTCGTTTTTTAGTTTTGTTTTTCTCCTTTATTTTTTTCCTTTTTTTTTCTTTTTTAGTTTATTTAGATTTTTAGATTTTTTAGTTTTTTTATTAGTTTTTAGTTTTTTTTTCTTTTTAGTTTTTTTGTAGTTTTTACCTTCTTTTTAGTTTTGTTAATTTTTTTTTTTACTTGTGTCCTGGTCGTCATTTATACTCCCTGTGTCCCGGTGCTTTGTTGATTGCTAATCGAACATTCCTTTTGTCCTGGTCGCTTTCTCTTTGAGTGTCGTCATTTATTTTTTTCTTTTTTAGTTCTTTTAGTTTTTACCTTTTTTAGTTTTTTTTTAGTTTTTAATTTTTTTAGTTTTTTACCTTTTTTTAGTTTTTTTAGTTTTTTAGCTTTTTTATTTTTTTTATTAGTTTTTAGTTTTTTTGTAGTTTTTGCCTTTTTTTTTAGTTTTTTGTCCTGGTCGCTTTCTCTTTGAGTGTCGTCATTTATTAGTTTTTTCCTTTTTTTTTTTAGTTTTTTATTGGTTTTTACCTTTATTTTAGCTTATTTTTCAGTTTTTTCCTTTTTTTTTAGTTTTTTTTTATTTTTTATTTTTTTTAGTTTTTTACCTTTTTTTAGTTTTTTTAGTTTTTTTAGTTTTTTAGCTTTTTTACTTTTTTTATTAGTTTTTAGTTTTTTTTTGTAGTTTTTGCCTTTTTTTAGTTTTTTCAGTTTTTTTTTTAGTTTTTTATTGGTTTTTACCTTTATAGTTTTTTTTAGTTTTTTAGCTTTTTTATTTTTTTTATTAGTTTTTAGTTTTTTTTTGTAGTTTTTGCCTTTTTTTAGTTTTTTCAGTTTTGACGTCACCTAATCCAGTTTTTTCAGGTGACGTCACCTGACACATCCATCCACACATCCATCCACACATCCACAGACAGACAACTTATTTTTATATATATAGATATATCTATCTATATATATAAAAATAAGTTGTCTGTGGATGGATGGATGGATGGATGTGTCAGGTGACGTCACCTGAAAAAACTGGATCAGGTGACGTCAAAACTGAAAAAACTAAAAAAAGGCAAAAACTACAAAAAAAACTAAAAACTAATAAAAAAAATAAAAAAGCTAAAAAACTAAAAAAACTATAAAGGTAAAAACCAATAAAAAACTAAAAAAAAAACTGAAAAAACTAAAAAAGGCAAAAACTACAAAAAAAACTAAAAACTAATAAAAAAAGTAAAAAAGCTAAAAAACTAAAAAAACTAAAAAAAGGTAAAAAACTAAAAAAAATAAAAAATAAAAAAAACTAAAAAAAAGGAAAAAACTGAAAAATAAGCTAAAATAAAGGTAAAAACCAATAAAAAACTAAAAAAAAAAAAGGAAAAAACTAATAAATGACGACACTCAAAGAGAAAAAAAAGGCAAAAACTACAAAAAAAACTAAAAACTAATAAAAAAAATAAAAAAGCTAAAAAACTAAAAAAACTAAAAAAAGGCAAAAACTACAAAAAAAACTAAAAACTAATAAAAAAGCTAAAAAACTAAAAAAACTAAAAAAAAGGCAAAAACTACAAAAAAACTAAAAACTAATAAAAAAAATAAAAAAGCTAAAAAACTAAAAAAAACTAAAAAAACTAAAAAAAGGTAAAAAACTAAAAAAACTAAAAACAAAAAAAAACTAAAAAAGGTAAAAACTAAAAGAACTAAAAAAGAAAAAAATAAATGACGACACTCAAAGAGAAAGCGACCAGGACAAAAGGAATGTTCGATTAGCAATCAACAAAGCACCGGGACACAGGGAGTATAAATGACGACCCGGGGGAAACAGGGGGATATAAATGACGACCGGGACAAAAAAACTAAAAAGAAAAAAAAACTAAAAACTAATAAAAAAACTAAAAAATCTAAAAATCTAAATAAGCTAAAAAAGAAAAAAAAAGGAAAAAAATACAAATGACGACCGGGACACAGGGAATATAAATGACGACCGGGACACAGGGACACAACTACAACGGGGACACCGGGGGAAACAGGGGGATATAAATGACGACCGGGACAAAAAAACTAAAAAGAAAAAAAAACTAAAAACTAATAAAAAAACTAAAAAATCTAAAAATCTAAATAAGCTAAAAAAGAAAAAAAAAGGAAAAAAATAAAGGAGAAAAACAAAACTAAAAAACGAATGTATATACAGACCGGGACACCGGGATACAAATGACGACCGGGACCCGGGACACAGGGAATATAAATGACGACCGGGACACAGGGACACAACTACAACGGGGACACCGGGGGAAACAGGGGGATGTAAATGACGACCGGGACACCGGGACAGGGAATGGTCGATTAGCAATCACCATCAACAAAGCTCAAGGGCAATCATTAGAATCATGAGGTATAGATCTGAATACAGATTGTTTTCCCATGGACCATTATATGTTGCATGTTCAAGAGTCGGTAAACCTGACAATCTATTTATATGCAAAGACAATGGGACAGCAAAGAATGTTGTATATTCGCAAGTTTTACGTAGTTAAAACCATATATATATATATCTATCTATATTCACAGGTGGGACATAGGGACACAACTACAATGGCGCGTAACTATTATGGCGCGTAACGACTTACGCGCGCGGGGGGGCTTGGGGGGGGCGCGAAGCGCCCCCACCAACTAGGTGTTGGGGTGGCGCGTAGCGCCACCCCAACAGCTAGTATATCTATATATATAAAAATAAGTTGTCTGTCTCTGGATGTGTGGATGGATGTGTGGATGGATGTGTCAGGTGACGTCACCTGAAAAAACTGGATTAGGTGACGTCAAAACTGAAAAAACTAAAAAAAGGCAAAAACTACAAAAAAACTAAAAACTAATAAAAAAAATAAAAAAGCTAAAAAACTAAAAAAACTATAAAGGTAAAAACCAATAAAAAACTAAAAAAAAAACTGAAAAAACTAAAAAAAGGCAAAAACTACAAAAAAAAACTAAAAACTAATAAAAAAAGTAAAAAAGCTAAAAAACTAAAAAAACTAAAAAAACTAAAAAAAGGTAAAAAACTAAAAAAAATAAAAAATAAAAAAAAACTAAAAAAAAGGAAAAAACTGAAAAATAAGCTAAAATAAAGGTAAAAACCAATAAAAAACTAAAAAAAAAAAGGAAAAAACTAATAAATGACGACACTCAAAGAGAAAGCGACCAGGACAAAAAACTAAAAAAAAAGGCAAAAACTACAAAAAAACTAAAAACTAATAAAAAAAATAAAAAAGCTAAAAAACTAAAAAAACTAAAAAAAGGTAAAAAACTAAAAAAACTAAAAACTAAAAAAAAACTAAAAAAGGTAAAAACTAAAAGAACTAAAAAAGAAAAAAATAAATGACGACACTCAAAGAGAAAGCGACCAGGACAAAAGGAATGTTCGATTAGCAATCAACAAAGCACCGGGACACAGGGAGTATAAATGACGACCAGGACACAAGTAAAAAAAAAAATTAACAAAACTAAAAAGAAGGTAAAAACTACAAAAAAACTAAAAAGAAAAAAAAACTAAAAACTAATAAAAAAACTAGAAAATCTAAAAATCTAAATAAACTAAAAAAGAAAAAAAAAGGAAAAAAATAAAGGAGAAAAACAAAACTAAAAAACGAATGTATATACAGACCGGTACACCGGGATACAAATGACGACCGGGACACAGGGAATATAAATAACGACCGGGACACAGGGACACAACTACAACGGGGACACCGGGGGAAACAGGGGGATATAAATGACGACCGGGACAAAAAAACTAAAAAGAAATAAAAACTAAAAACTAATAAAAAAAACTAAAAAATCTAAAAATCTAAATAAGCTAAAAAAGAAAAAAAAAGGAAAAAAATAAAGGAGAAAAACAAAACTAAAAAACGAATGTATATACAGACCGGGACACCGGGATACAAATGATGACCGGGACCCGGGACACAGGGAATATAAATGACGACCGGGACACAGGGACACAACTACAACGGGGACACCGGGGGAAACAGGGGGATAACCTGACAATCTATTTATATGCAAAGACAATGGGACAGCAAAGAATGTTGTATATTCGCAAGTTTTACGTAGTTAAAACCATATATATATATATATCTATATTCACAGGTGGGACATAGGGACACAACTACAATGGCGCGTAACTATTATGGCGCGTAACGACTTACGCGCGCGGGGGGGCTTGGGGGGGGCGCGAAGCGCCCCCACCAACTAGGTGTTGGGGTGGCGCGAAGCGCCACCCCAACAGCTAGTATATATATATATATATATATATATATATATATATATATATATATATATATATATATATATATATATATATATATATATATATATATATATATATATATATATATATATGTATATATATATATATAAAATATATATATATATATATATATATATATATATATATATATATATATATATATATATATATATATATATATATATATATATATATATATATATATATATATATTCACAGGTGGGACAGAAGGACACAACTACAATGGTGCGTAACTAATATAGCGCGTAACGACTCACTTACGCGGGGGGGCTTGTGGGGCGCGAAGCGCCCCACCAACTAGGTGTTGGTAGTATACAGCTAGTATATACACCAACAGCTAGTATATATATATATATATATATATATATATATATATATATATATATATATATATATATATATATATATATGTGTGTGTGTTTTTAACTACGTAAAACATGCGAATATACAACATTCTTCGATGTCCCTTTGCCTGTGCATATAAATAGATTGTCAGGTTTACCGACTCTTGAACATACAACATAAAATTGTCCATGGGAAAAATAATCCTTATTCAGATCTATACCTGATTATGCTAATGATTGCCCTTGAGCTTTGTTGATGGTGATTTCTAATCAAACGTTCCCTGTGTCCCCGTCATCATTTATATATCCCCCTGTGCCCCCGGCATCCCCCTTGTAGTTGTGTTCCTGTTCCCCGGTCTTCATTTATATTCCCAGTATCCCGGTCGTCATTTGTGTCCCAGTCTGTAATTTCTCTTTGAGCGTCCCGGTTGTCATTTATATTCCCTACGTTCCGGTCGTTATTTGTGTCCCGATCTGTAATTTATCTTTGAGAGTCCCAGTCGTCATTTATATCTCCCGGTCGTTATGTGTGTCCCAGTGTCCCAGTCTGTAACTTCTCTTTGAGTGTCCTGGTCGTCATTTATACTCCCTGTGTCCTGGTTTTTAGTTTTCTTTTTCTCCTTCATTTTTGAGTTTTTTCCTTTTTTTAATTTTTTTATTTTTCAGTTTTTAGTTTTTTTAGTTTTTTTCTTAGTTTTTATTTTTTTTTCTTTTTAGATTTTTGTAGTTTTTACTTTTTTTAGTTTTTTCTTTTTTGGTTTTTAGTTTTTTACTTTTTTTTAGTTTTTTTTTAGTTTTTTAGCTTTTTTAGTCTTTTTAGTTTTTTTGTAGTTTTTACCTTTTCTAGTTTTTTTTTATTCTTTTGTATTAATACTAAAGCCAAAGCTCGAACCTGGAACCTCTCGGACCTGGAACCTGGAACATAACGCTTTACCAAAAAAGAAGGCGTGCCGAGGAATCACAAAAACAGCAAGAAATCAGGCTTGCTGCTGATAGAGAAAGTAAGAAAAGGAAGCGTGCCGAGTAATCACAAGAACTAGCTTGAGTAGATGTGTTCAAATCGGGACAATGTCTAAAATTTGTCCCTATTGCAAGGCCTTGAAATTCAATGGTGAAACAATGGGAATGTGGTGCGCCTCAGGAAAAGTTAAACTTCCTCTATTGGCTGCACCACCAGAGCCATTGAAGACTTTCCTTACTGGAACTACGTCAGAATCTAAGCGTTTTTTGTCAAAAATCAGAAAATACAACTCATGTTTCCAAATGACGTCGTTTGGAGCCCTAATCGAAAATCCAGATCAATTTATGTCTACTTTCAAAGTAAAAGGGCAAATTTATCATAGAGGAGGGTCCCTTCTACCATTCTCAGGTGAGAATCATAAATTTTTACAATTGTACTTCATCAGTGATAGAAATTCTGAATTGAATGCACGTTGCGAAATTTCTTCCAACGTTGAAAGGACAATCGTTTCCCAATTGCAACATCTTTTCCACGAAAATAATAATTTTGTGCGTCTGTTCAAAACAGCCATCGATTTGATGCCTACTGATACGCATAAAATTGTTATTTCCGCTGACAAAACGCCTCCTGGCCAACATGTGCGTAGATACAATGCTCCAACTATCGACGAAGTGGCAATCGTTATGGTCGGTGATCAGTTTTTACCTCGAGATATTATTCTTCATAAGCGAAACGCTCAGTTGTTAAGAATTGCTGAAACTCATCGATGCTACGATGCCCTACAATATCCTATCATTTTTTGGGATGGAGCCGACGGCTATCACTTTAATATTAAATTGATGAATCCAGCCACTAACAAAGAAATGAATAAGAAATGCAGTGCAATGCATTATTATTCCTATAGACTAATGATTCGGCAGGATGAAGAAAATTATATTTTAAAATGCCGTGAATTGTTTCACCAATTTGTCGTTGATATGTATGCTAAAATTGAATCAGAACGTTTGCTATATATCCGCCTGAATCAGACCAAGCTCCGCTCTGAATAATACATCCATTTGCGAGATGCAGTTATAAATGACGGTAATACCACAAACGTTAGAAGAATAACAATTTTACCTTCGTCATATGCTGGCAGTCCCCGTTATATGCATGAATATGCTCAAGATGCTACTGCGTATGTTCGTCTCTATGGTCGTCCAGATTTATTTATTACATTTACATGTAATCAATCTTGGGACGAGATACTGCAGCTTTTACTTCAAGGACAATCGGTGGTTCATAGGCATGACATTACGGCCCGTATCTTCCGGCAAAAGTTGATATCACTGATAAACTACATTGTAAAACTTGAAGTGTTTGGGTCAATGCGATGCTGGATGTACTCAGTGGAATGGCAAAAACGAGGTTTGCCACAGGCACATATACTAATCTGGCTACATAAAAAAATTACTTTGAACGAAATTGATGATGTGATTTCCGCTGAAATACCTGATAAAAATGTCGATAAGGGATTACATGATATTATTGTAAAAAATATGATACATGGACCTTGCGGTGCACTGAACGAAAATTCACCATGCATAGCCAAAGGAAGGTGCACAAAGCAATCTCCTCGACTTTTAGCATCAAACACAATTACTGGCAATGATGGTTACCCACAATATAGAAGAAGATCTACTGAAGATGGCGGTAAAACAGCAATAATAAAGAAGCGTAACGGTACCACCATCGAAGTAGATAACCAGTGGGTTGTTCCATATTCCCCATTATTATCAAAAACATTAAATGCACACATAAACGTTGAATACTGTAACTCCGTAAAGTCAATCAAATACATATGTAAATACGTCAACAAAGGCAGTGACATGGCAGTTTTTGGCTTGCAGCTCGAAATCAAAGATTTCGATGAAATCGTACAATATCAGGCTGGAAGATGCATAAGCAGTAATGAAGCTGTTCGGCGAATTCTTTCATTTCCGATACATGAACGTAGTCCAGCTGTTGTTCACTTAGCGGTACATTTACAGAATGGTCAACATGTTTATTTCACGGAAACCAACGTCCAACAAAGAGTCCTGAATCCACCGGATACAACATTAACAGCTTTTTTTCGCTTTGCAAAAATGATTCTTTTGCAAAAAAACTGCTGTATACTGAAGTGCCTTCGTATTACACGTGGAATACTAAAAATAAAGTATTTGAACGTCGAAAACAGGGTAAGTCAGTCGACGGCCAACCTACCATCTTCAAAGATACCACGATAGGAAGACTCTACACCGTTCACCCCAATCAACATGAATGCTTCTTTCTACGCCTGCTTTTGATGAATGTACCCGGTCCGACATCCTTTGAGTATTTGAGGACTGTAAATAGTACTATACATGACACTTACCGTAGTGCATGCCAAGCTCTGAATTTATTGGAGAATGACCAACACTGGGATAACTGCATCAATGACGCGTGCGAAACGTCAACCCCAAGTCAAATTCGTGCATTGTTTGGCATCATTTTAACAACTTGCTCTCCATCAGCTCCTACAGAGTTATGGGAAAAATATAAGTCAAAAATGTCCGAAGATATACTCCATCGAAAACAGTTAGAGACGTCAGATATGACTTTTGATTTTACATCAGAAATTTATAACTACACTTTAGTTGTTATAGAAGATTTGTGCGTACGTATGGCAAATAAACCTCTTCAGGATTTGGGAATGCCTTCACCTAACCGTATCGCTGCTGTTTCGACATGTGTAGAATTGGATTGTGAACAAAGTTACAGTACGAGTGATCTATTGTCGTATGTACAAAATAACATTTCCAAGTTAACGTCGGAACAAAAAGACATTTATGATACGATAATGCATTGTGTCGATAACAACGTTGGAGAAATTTTCTTTTTGGATGCACCAGGAGGTACTGGTAAAACGTTTGTGATTAAACTGATTCTGGCATCAATTCGATCAAAAAATGATATAGAGTTGGCAATTGCGTCGTCCGGAATAGCCGTAACATTGCTGCCTGGTGGAAGAACTGCTCATTCCGCTTTGAAATTGCCTCTGAACTTGCATTCTACAGAAACTCCCACGTGCAATATTTCCAAATCATCTGGGATGGGTAAAGTATTGCAGCAATGCAAACTTATTATTTGGGATGAGTGCACAATGGCACACAAAAAATCGCTCGAGGCTCTGGATCAATGCTTGAAAGATTTGCGAGGGAACTCGAAACCGTTTGGCAGCACATTAATATTGCTTGCGGGAGATTTCAGGCAAACATCTATATATATAAAAATAAGTTGTCTGTCTGTGGATCTGTCTGTGGATCAGGTGACGTCATGTTTCTGTGTTGACGGACGTCATGTTTTCGACTGACGAAATTACAGACCGGGACATCGGGACACAAATGACGACCGAGACACCGGCACATAGGGAATATAAATGACGACCGGGACACAAGGAATGTTCGATTAGCAATCACCATCAACAAAGCAACGGGACACAAATGACGACCGGGACAGGGAGTATAAATGACGACCAGGACATAAGTAAAATAAAATTAAAAACTAAGAAAAAGGTAAAAACTACAAAAAAACTAAAAAAAAAAAACTAAAATCTAATAAAAAACTAAAAAAGCTAAAAAGGTAAAAAAACTAAAAAAGAAAATGAAATGAAAACGAAAAAAAAAAGAAAATAATGGAGAAAAATAAAACTTAAAAAAAAGAAAAAAAAAACTACAAAAAAGGTTAAAAAACTAAAACCTAAAAAAGACCAATTCAAAAGCGAATGTATATACAGACCGGGACACAAATGACGATCGGGACACCGGGGCACAGGGACACAACTACAACAGGGACGCCGGGGGGCTCAGGGGGATATATAAATGACAATGGCGACACAGGGAATCGTCGAATAGCAATCACCATCAACAAAGCTCAAGGGCAATCATTACAATCATAAGGTATAGATCTGAATACGGATTGTTTTCCCATGGACCATTATATGTTGTATGTTCATGAGTCGTTAAACCTGACATTCTATTTATATGCACAGACAAGGGGACAGCAAAGAATGGCAAAACCCGAGGAAGCTGCTCAAAACGAATGTATTCACGCCGAAGTACCTGAGTTGGTAAAGCGTTATGTTTCGGGTTCTAGGTCCGAGAGGCTCCAGGTTTGAACCTTGGCTTTAGCATTAATACAAAAGAAGAAAAAACAACTAAAAAAGGTAAAAACTACAAAAAAAAACTAAAAAGGAAAATATATACATATATTTATATATATCATCTTTTCCACAAAAATAATAATTTAGTGCTTCTGCTTAAAAACAGCAATCGAATTGATGCCTCCTGATGCGCAATTATCAACAAAGTGGCAATCGTTGTGGTCGGTGATCAATTCTTACCTCGAGATAATATTCTTTATAGGCGAAACAATCAGTTGACAAGAATTGCTTAAACTCATCGATGCTACGATGCCCTACAATATCCTGACAAATATAAATGACGCCCGGGACACTCAAATAGAAATCACAGACTGGGACACCGGGACACAAATGACGACGGGGACACAGGGAGTATAAATGACGACCAGGACATAAGTAAAAAAAAATTAAAAACTAAGAAAAAGGTAAAAACTACGAAAAAAATAAAAAGAAAAAAAAACTAAAATCTAATAAAAAACTAAAAAAGCTAAAAAGCTAAAAAAAAACTAAAAAAGAAAATAAAATGAAAACGGAAAAAAAAGGAAAATAAAGGAGAAAAACAAAACTTAAAAAAAAGAAAAAAACTAAGAAAAAGGTAAAAAACTAAAACCTAAAAAAAGACCAATTCAAAAGCGAATGTATATACAGACCGGGACACAAATGACGATCGGGACACCAGGACATGACGACCGGGACACAGGGACACAACTACAACAGGGACGCCGGGGGGCTCAGGGGGATATATAAATGACGATGGCTACACAGGGAATCGTCGATTAGCAATCACCATCAACAAAGCTCAAGGGCAATCATTAGAATCATGAGGTATAGATCTGAATACGGATTGTTTTCCCATGAACCATTGTATGTTGCATGTTCAAGAGTCGTTAAACCTGACATTCTATTTATATGCACAGACAAGGGGACAGCAAAGAATGTTGTATATTCGCAAGTTTTACGTAGTTAAAAACATATATATATATATATATATATATATATATATATATATATATATATATATATATATATATATATATATATATATATATATATATATATATATATATATAGCGTGCCGAGGAATCAAAAGAACAGCAAGGAAACAGGCTTGAGGCTAAAGAACGCAAAACCGCGCAGTTAGATGAAGATCCACCTGGACAGCGAGAGTCAAAACATATCAAAACTGAAAATGATAGCGATGATGATTGGGTTTGGGATCTTGACTTGGATAAGGTCATCAATGCCTACCAGATTTTAGTTAAAAAAACAAAGGTTCGGCGATATGTATTTCATAGTGAAGCTGAAAAATAAAGAAGAAAAAGAAAACTGAAAAAAGAAAAAATGTAAAAAACTAAAAAATACTAAAAAGAAAAAAACACTCAAAGAGAAATTACAGACCGGGACACAAATAACGACTGGGACAGAGGGAATATAAATAACGACCGGGACACTCAAGGAGAAATTACAGACTGGGATACCGGGACACAAATGACGACCGGGACACAGGCAATATAAATGATGACCAGGACACAGGTATTTAAGAATATCGTTCAAAGACAAATTTTTAATTGTAAGAAGACCGTTGAAAGAGAAATTTCTAATTGTAAAATGACTGAAGAACCTACAATGGCAAAACCCGAGGAAGCTGCTCAAAACGAATGTATTCACGCCGAAGTAGCTGAGTTGGTAAAGCTTTATGTTTCAGGTTCTAGGTCCGAGAGGCTCCAGGTTTGAACCTTGGCTTTAGCATTAATATAAAAGAAGAAAAAAAAAACTAAAAAAGGTAAAAACCAAAAAAAAACTAAAAAGAAAATATATATATTTATATATATTATCTTTTCCACAAAAATAATAATTTAGTGCTTCTGCTTAAAAACAGCAATCGAATTGATGCCTCCTGATACGCAACTATCAACAAAGTGGCAATCGTTGTGGTCGGTGATCAGTTCTTACCTCGAGATAATATTCTTTATAGGCGAAACAATCAGTTGACAAGAATTGCTTAAACTCATCGATGCTACGATGGCCTACAATATCCTGACGAATATAAATGACGCCCGGGACGCTCAAATAGAAATCACAGACTGGGACACCGGGACACAAATGACGACGGGGACACAGGGAATATAAATGACGACCCGGACACAGGGACACAACTACAACGGGGATGCCGGGGGGCACAGGGGGATATATACATGACGACGGCAACAAAGGAAATGGTCGATTAGCAATAACCATCAACAAAGCTCAAGGGCAATCAATAGAATCATGAGGTATAGATCTGAATACGGATTGTTTTCCCATGGACCATTATGCGTTGCATGTTCAAGAGTCGGTAAACCTGACAATCTATTTATATGCACAGACGATGGGACAGCAAAGAATGTTGTATATTCGCAAGTTTTACGTAGTTAAAAACATATATATATATATATATATATATATATATATATATATATATATATATATATATATATATATATATATATATATATATATATATATATATATATATATATATATATATATATATATATATATATATTCACAGGTGGGACATAGGGACACAACTACAATGGCGCGTAACGACTTATGCGCACGGGGGGGCTTGGGGGGCGTGAAGCACCCCCACCAACTAGGTGTTGGGGCGGCGCGAAGCGCCACCCCAACAGCTAGTCTTCTATAATAACTAAAGTGTAGTTACAAATTTCTGATGTAAAATCAAAAGTCATATCTGACGTCTCTAACTGTTTTCGATGGAGTATATCTTCGGACATTTTTGACTTATATTTTTCCCATAACTCTGTAGGAGCTGATGGATAGCAAGTTGTTAAAATGATGCCAAACAATGCACGAATTTGACTTGGGGTTGACGTTTCGCACGCGTCATTGATGCAGTTATTCCAGTGTTGGTCATTCTCCAATAAATTCAGAGCTTGGCTTGCACTACGGTAAGTGTCATGTATAGTACCGTTTACAGTTCTCAAATACTCGAAGGATGTCGGACCGGGTAATTCACCAAAAGCAGGCGTAGAAAGAAGCATTCACGTTGATTGGGGTGAACGGTGTAGAGTCTTCCTATCGTGGTATCTTTGAAGATGGTAGGTTGGCCGTCGACTGACTTACCCTGTTTTCGACCTTCAAATACTTTATTTTTAGTATTCCACGTGTAATACGAAGGACTTCAGTATACAGCAGTTTTTTTGCAAAAGAATCATTTTTGCAAAGCGAAAAAAAAAGCTGTTAATGTTGTATCCGGTGGATTCAGGGCTCTTTGTTGCACGTTGGTTTCCGTGAAATAAACACGTTTACCATTCTGTAAATGTACCGCTAAGTGAACAACAGCTGGACTACGTTCATGCATCGGAAATGAAAGAATTCGCCAAACAGCTTCATTACTGCTTATGTATCTACTCACAGGTGGGGCACAGGGACACAACTACAATGGCGCGTAACTAATAAGGCGCTTAACTACTTACACGCGCAGGGGGGTTGGGGGGGGGGGTGCACGAAGCGCCCCCACCAACTAGGTGTTGGGGTGATCATATTTATGAGGATGCACTACAAGAGCATAAATTACATCATTTCTGCACCAGTAATGGTCGTATTTAAGGTCCTTCATATATTCTATAATAGCACATCCTTCATTCCATTATAATTTTGGTTTTCTTCTAGATGGAGATTTCGTTGTGAATTTTTATATGCTTTTGCTTTAGTTTTTTGGATCCATTCGTCATCTTGTATAATTTTACATGATGTCAGAGATACCAAGCCATATTCGATACGACCACTTCGGGGAACAAAAACTACCAATAGGAATGTGGCAACTGTCCCCCTTCCCGTTTCCTAACTGTAAAAGTCTAAAGCCTATTGCGTTATTCGCTTTTTATTGAAAACAAAATTACATTACAAACATTTCCTTTGGTACTTACTACACTGAAAATCAAAATTGCAGTAAAATAAAATCTTGAATTGCTGAGTTTTCAACCATTAGTTTAAATATTCAGTTTATTTTACTAGTTCTCTCCAAGAGCTGTCCAAAGCACATATAGTTTTCAATGAAAAGGAAAAGATGCAGTAACTTTAAGACTTCTACAGTGTTAGGGTAGGGAAAGGGGATTTGTTTGTTTGCTGTGATTGTGTATTCAATTTTTGTGTGTGTTTCGGTTTCATTTATTCTTTAATGATAATTTCTGGTTATTTTAAGTTTGAATTGTAAAAGAAATTCAGTTCTTCTCGTCTTAAGTTTAATATGGCTCTTTTCTTTACTTAGTAAAAACTTCTCTTTTGGAAATGTGTGTTTCTTTTTAATTAATTCCTCAAAAGAAAAGGGAGGGTCATCCATCATTGGTCATCCGTCTGCGGCAAGGAGCACTTGATCCGATAAGCCGGTACTAGGAAGTGTTATTATTCCCCATCCCAGATTTTCCTCGAGGGATTTTTTAGCGCCACGGTTGTGCTTCATACGTCCAGGGACTTTCTGTCAACCCTACCCTACCTCAGCATTTTTGTTAGTTGCTGTTACTGGCTTTAATTCATGCAATCTCGGAGACGTATTTCATAAGATTTCCAGCCTCATGATCAGACACTGGGGAGGACTTTTAGAGGTTAGACAGTGAGTGAAATTAGCAGTAGTAGTGTCCTATTCGTGTCTAGTACTAGCATTCTTAAAAACAAACA
>NW_027065436.1:0-21998 GCF_032884065.1 Artemia franciscana
CTCGCTGCCTGGAGACCCTTCTGCAATAAAAATCAGTCTATTGTAGACTTTGTATGATCTTTCAATTTATCTTTTTTTTTGTCTTTTTAATGTGCTGTTTTATTATTTTTTCTTTCTAGTAAAAAGAACTACCTTTTTTCTAACAATTTTCTTTTTCGATTAGTTTCATTTTATTTGTCTTTACTTACTTTATGTCCTTGTCAATTTTTACGCACTGGAGCTTGTTATGTTCGTGTCTTTTTTCTTATGTTTTTGCTTGAAAATTTGTTGGCAATACCCATCCCCAGTACTGAAACTATGAATATATCCAAGCTATCATGACGTATTCAGACCAAGGTAAGCACTTGATTGAACTGGCTTGTAATAATGCATTAAATTAGGACATAGGGGGCTGGAGGGGGAAACAGAAATCTTGGAAACTTCTTAGAGTGAAGAGATAGGGATGACACTTGATGGGAAGAATAAGCATAAGTTATAGATACGTGATTGAAATAATTGGAACGGCTCCGTTCTCTTTGAAGGAGCTGGGGGGTGTTGATTTGGAAATATTAGAAAAATTGGGGTATTTTTAACTTAAGAACGGGTGACCGGATAAAAATGAAATCTGATATTTAGAGGTAACTCATGTCTCAGAGTTCTTATTTCAAATCCCAACCAGATCTGTTGATATTAGGGGGAGTTGGAGGGGGAACTGGAAATCTTGGAAAACGCTTTTAGTGGAGAAATCGGGATGAAACTTGGTGGGTAGAATAAGCAACTATCGTAGAAACGTGATTTACTTAACTGTACTAGATCCGGTCTCTTTTTGGGAGTTACGGGGTGGGGTTCAGTGCTTTGGCGAGTTTGGTGCTTCTGGACGTGCTAGGACGATGATAATTGGTAGGCGTGTCAGGGAGCTGCACAAATTGATTTGATAAAGTCGTTTTAACCGATTCAACCATCTGGGGTGCTGAAGGGAGAGGGAAAATTAGAAAAAATGAGGTATTTCTAACTTACGAGTGGGTGATCGGATCTTAATGAATTTTGATATTTAGAAGGACATCGTGACTCAGAGCTCTAATTTTAAATCTCGACCGGCATTAAACCTCTGATTTTCCTTTTAAATCAATCTATTAATTCTTAGAATTTCGCTAGAGCTCATACCATATGAGATTTTGGCTCTTCCAGCCTCGTCACAATTGCCATATGAGCTCTTAGCTCTTGTTATTCTTGCGTTCACTCCTATAAAATCAAACTACCCACAAACCTTCAAAGTAACTAAAAAGTAACTTCGATTGCTAAGGTCGGAACTATATAGTCATGGAACTTAAATATAGATCTTAAGCATATAAAGAATAAGTCAAATTAAGTCATTTGATACGAAATGCTAACCATATTGTAGTAAAACCAAGATCATCTAGTTAGGTCCTAAAGCCTAACTAAGCGATTTTTTGGGTACAAGGCAAAGAGGAAACTACGGCGTCATCTATATTACTGGCTATATTGGGAGTGTTGGGATGTCGACACCTGTATATATATTGAACCTCATAGATCTATATGCTTGATATTTTTTCAGTGAGTAAACATTCAATGAATGAACTATAATTTAATCTTGTTTTGTCAGACTTGCTGAAAAGATAAATTCTGTCTGAATGAAATAGAGTAATGTGTCTGGGGGGATACCCGCAACAGTGATTGTGATTACCGAGAGTTATTACTACAGCAAATACTATTTTCGCTCTTCATCCAACCAGTATTTAATTTATCGGTCACGAAACTGTCAAATTAACAAGCTCTGATTGTGCATATTACTTCTAGGGGCCATCACAGCATACTGCCATTTTTGGGTACGAAAAAACGTTCTAGGTAAGACATTCTTTTGTCAAGACAATCTGTCTTGGCTTTTTTCTACAATTGGCCATGACTTCCGTTGAAAAAATCAACGGATCTCGGTCGAGGCCTTCGGCCTCGACCGAGATCCATGACAACGGAAGTCATGGCCAATTGTAGAAAAAAGCCAAGACAGATTGTCCAGGTTAATTTTACCCCTTTGATGGCCGTTGTTACTGTCTCCCATTTATGCTCCATGCAAACGTGTCTTTTTACAATGACGAACTAGAGTCGTACCGGTTGGAGGTTCTCGCTGGGGAACAATCGCAGGTTGACTACAAGTTGAATGTCACAAATTTGAGACACAAAATATAAATGTAAAATAATTATAAAAATAGTTATAATTATAAAAATAATTATAAAATAAATAATAGTTATTACTACAGCAAATACTATTTTCGCTCTTCATGTTATATTGGTTATATTTTCCAGGAGATGACTTTTATTTTCTCCAGCTGGGCTTCAGTTGTAGCTAATTGTTGGTAAATCGGGGCGATACTTGAAGACACCGAGTTAGACCCTAATTTATCTCTTGCTTTCAGGGCTTAAAAGGTCTTAGAAAAAGTTTCGTAAATTTCTGTGGTATTAAAAAGTTTTTGTGGCACTTTGCATTTACGAAGTGACATATAGTGATCATAAATTCTGTCGGTCTGTCTGTCTGTCTTTCCCTGTTTTACTAGTTTAGGCACTTCCAGATAAGTTAGGACGATGAGGCATATCAGGAACCAGACTAGATTAAATTAGAAATAGTCGTTTCCCCAATTCGATCATCTGGGGGGAGTGGGGAGAAGGTTAATTCGAAAAAAAGACCGGGATGAAACTTGGTGGTAAAAATGAGCACAAATCCTAGATACGTGATTGACATATTTGGAACGGGTCCGCTCTCTTTGGAGAAGTTGGGGGGAGGGTTAATTCTGAAAAATGAGAAAAATCAGTACCAGACAAGATTAAATTAGAAATAGTCATTTATCCGATTCGACCGTCTGTGGGGGGGGGAGTGGAGTAACGGTTAATTCGAAAAAATGAGGTGTTTTTAAGTTACGAAGGAGTGATCGAATCTTAATGAAATTTCATATTTAGAAGGATCTTGCAATTCAGATCTTTTATTTTAGATCTGGCTGAATCCAGTTTCATTGGGGAGAGTTGTGGGGGGGGGGGGTATCAGAAATCTTGGAAAACGCTCAGAGTGGAGAGGTCAGGATGAAATTTGGTGGCAAGAATAAGCACACATCCAAGATACGTGACTGACATAACTGGACCGGATCCACACTCTTTGGGAGAGTTGGGGGGGCGGGGTAATTCAGAAAAATTAAAAAACGAGGTATTTGTAATTTATGGACGGGTAATCAGATCTTAATGAAACTTGATACTTAGAAGGATCTTGTGCTTCAGCACTCTTATTACCAATCCCAACCAGATCTGGTGAGAGTAGGTAGAGGTGGAGGAGGAAACCAAAAATCTTGGAAAATGATTAGAGTGAAGAGATCGGAATGAAACTTGGTGGGTAGAATAAGCAAATATCGCAGATACGTGATTGACGTAATTGGACGGGATTCGCTCTCTTTGGGGGAGTCGGGGGGGGGGGGGTTAACTCTGAAAAATTAGAAAAAATGAGGTATTTTTAACTTAGGAAAGAGTCATCAGATATCAATGAAATTTGATGTTTGGAAGGATATCGGGTCTCATAGCTCTTATTTTAAATTCCGACCGGATCCGGTGACATTGGGGGGAAGATGGGAGGTGAAACCTGAAATCATGGAAAACGCTTAGAGTGGGGGGATCGGAATGAAACTTGGTTGTAAAAATGATCGTAAGTCCTAGATATGAGATTGACGTAACTGGAACGGATATGCTCTCTTCGGGGGGGTTGGGAGGAGGAGCGTTAATTCTGAAAAATTAAAAAATAAGGTATTTTCAACTTACGAAGCAGAAATTGGATCTTATTGAAATTTGGTATTTGGAAGGATATCATGTTTCGGAGCTCTTATTTTAAATCTCGACCGGATCCGGTGAAGAGGAAGTTGGGTGGAGACCTAAAATCTTGGAAAACGCTTGGAGTATAGGGGTCGGGATGAAACTTGGTGGTAAAAATAAGTACAAGTCCTAGAAATGGGATTGACATAGCCGGAACGGATCTGCTCTCTTTGGGAGAGTTGGGGGGGGGGGTTAATTAAAAAAAAATAGACAAAATTAGGTATTTTAACTTATGAAAGAGTGATCGTACCTTAATGAAATTTCATATTTAGAAGGATCTCGAAACCCAGATCTCTCATTTTAAATCCCTACAGATCCAGTGTCATTTGGGGGGGACAGGAAATATTGGAAAACGCTTAAAGCGGAGAGATCAGTATGAAACTTGGTGGAAAGAATAAGCATAAGTCCAAGATAAGTGACTGACATAACCGGCTCGGATCCGCTCTCTTTGGTGGAGTTGAGGGGGGGGGGGGGTAATTCGGTAAAATTGGAAAAAATGAGGTATTTGTAACTTGCGAACGGGTGTTCAGATCTTAATAAAATGTGATATCTAGAAGGATCTTGTGCTTTAAAACTCTCATTTTAAATCCCGACAAGATCCGATGACGTTGAAGGGAGCTGGAGGGGGAACCCGGAATTCTTGGAAAACGTGAAAATCGAGGTATCTTACGAATGGGTGATCGGATCTTAATGAAACTTAAAATGCAGAAGAATCTTATGTCTCAGATAATCCATTTTCAATTAGAATTGGATCCAAGGACATAGAGGGCTGGAGGGAAAAACAGAAACCTTGGAAACCGGAAATCTTGGAAAACGCTTAGAGTGGAGAGATCGAGATGAAACTTGATGGGAAGAATAAGCACAAGCTATAGATACGAGATTGACATTATTGGTACGGATCCGTTCTCTTTGGGGGAGCTGGAAGTTGTTAATTTGGAAAAATTAGAAAAATTGAGGTGTTCTTAACTTAAGAATGGGTGACCGGATCTTAATAAAATTTGATAATTAGGAGAAACTCATGTCTCAGAGCTCTTCTTTCAAATCCCGACCAGATGGAGGGGGAGGGGGAAACTGGAAATTTTGGAAAACGTTTATAAACGCAGTAGATACGTAATTGACGTAACTGGACTGGATCCGCTTTCTTTGGGGGAGTTAGGTGGTGTGGTTCAGTGCTTTGATGAGTTTAGTGCTTCTGAACGTGCTAGGACGATGAAAATTGGTAGGCATGTCAGGGAGCTGCACTAATTGACTCTTTACAGTTGTTTTTCCCGATTCGACCATCTGGGAGGCTGAAGGGAAAGGAAAAATTAGAAAAATTGAGGTATTTTTAACTTACGAGTGAGTGATCGGATATTAATGAATTTTGATATTTAGAAGGACCTTGTGACTCAGAGCTCTTATTTTAAATCCCGACCGGCATTAAGCCTCTGATTTTCCTTTTAAAGCAGTCTATTGATTCTTAGAATGTTACTACAGGTCATATCATATGAGCTCTTGGTTCCTCTTGACCTCGTCACAAGCGCGATATGAGCTCTTAGCTCTTGTTTTTGACGAATAGTATATAAATATAAGTAGTTTCAAAAATTTATTAAAGACCTTTTGGGGTTTCCTTCCTCCCTTACCTGTATTTATGACCCCAGGGAAAGGGTGCCCAATGTTTATTATGTACCTTCACGAACATATTACTTTAAATGACATTAATTTAATAGTATATGCATTACTCCGTAAAGCAAAGTATATGATTACCCCGGTTCCAAACCGGGGTAATCAATCATTTACGAACGAGCCTATCAATCATCAACTGTATGAGATGATGGGGAAAAACCAAAATATTCTAAGATACGGCACTAATAGGAATGAAATGAGATCCCGTGGAACTAAAATAGACGAATATCCTACAACTTTAGATTTTAAAAAAATAATGTTCGTATATTTTATAGGCCTACAGTCGGTGTTTCTTTACTTTTAAGAGCCAATAATGTTTAAAATAATGAGTTTTAAAGAATAACGTTCTTTTTAAAAATAATATTCATACATTTTATAGGCCTAAAATCGATGTTTCTTTACTTTTAAAGGCCAATAATGTTTAAAATAATGTGTTTTTAAGAATAATATTCTTTTTAAGAATAATATTCTTTTTTAAAATAAAGTTCATACATTTTATAGGCCTACAATCAGTGTTTCTTTACTTTTAAAGGCCAATAATGTTTAAAATAATGTGTCTTTAAGGTTATTGTTCTTTTTAAAAATAACGTTCATACATTTTATAGGCGTACAATCGGTGTTTCTTTACTTTTAAAGGCCAATAATGTTTAAAATAATGTGTTTTTAAGAATAATTTTCTTTTTAAAACTAACGTTCATACATTTTATAGGTCTACAATCGGTGCCTCTTTACTTTCAAAGGCCAATAATGTTTAAAATGATGTGTTTTTAAGAATAATTTTCTTTTGAAAATAAGGTTCATACATTTTATAGGTCTACAATCGGTGTTTCTTTACTTTTAAAGGCCAATAATATTTAAGATGATGTGTTTTTAAGAATAATGTTCTTTTTAAAAATAATGTTCATACATTTTATAGGCGTACAATCGGTGTTTCTTTACTTTTAAAGGCCAATAATGTTTAAAATAATGTGTTTTTAAGAATAATTTTCTTTTTAAAAATAACATTCATACATTTTATAGGTCTACAATCGCTGCCTCTTTACTTTTAAAGGCCAATAATGTTTAAAATGATGTGTTTTTAAGAATAATTTTTTTTTGAAAATAAGGTTCATACATTTTATAGGTCTACAATCGGTGTTTCTTTACTTTTAAAGGCCAATAATATTTAAGATGATGTGTTTTTAAGAATAATGTTCTTTTTAAAAATAATGTTCATACATTTTATAGGCCTACAATCGGTGTTTCTTTACTTTTAAAGGCCAATAATGTTATATGCTTTGTAACAGCTTTGTAACCTAAAAAATGCCAATTCGTATGAAGTGTTAAAAATGATATTGCCTCAAGGTGTTGTTGCCAATTATACATGTTTTCAACTTCCTTTTAAATCTGGTCGCAATGCTAAGGAGATGTCAACATTCTTAATGATATTCTGGCAAACCCCTCAAGGAGTGGTTAAGCCAATGAGAAAGGAGGAAATCTTGAATATAAGAATTATTGCTAAAAATTATCCCACATAACTACAAACTTGAGAATCTTTGGGATTATTTATCGGTATAAGATCTAGAAAACGACACAAAAATCAAGGATGTATGATTAGTACAACCCTTTTAAATAGTAAAGGAAGAATATCTTAAAGGCAAATTTTAAAGGAAACTGATGATAATAAAAGAAAAAATTCACGGCCAAAAATTTTGAAATCTCGTGGCAAATCGAAAGGCTACTTTACAATTCTCTACGTCTTCTAAAAGTAATTTTATTGCTACTTTTAAAAATTAGAGGTGTCCCCACTAATTAATTTTTTATGAAGCTCTAAAAGAAAAAAATGCAAATTTGCTCGGCCTATTCATGTTAAAGCTTTCAATGAAGCTACAGGAATTTTTTCATCAAAGAATCTGCTCGTGTCTGTTGTTATTATGCATTCAACTGCTATAGGAAAATAGCATTGGCTTCAAACCTCGGAGATTGACTTTAAATGCAAAAAAAAACTCTTTCTCTCAATTCTACTTTATTAAACAATAAAAAACTTTAGCGTAAAGCGCGGGGCGTTGAGAGGGGAACTGTACCTTTCATACACGGAGTAATTTCTGTTCGTTTTAAGTTTTAATGTGGCTCCTTACTTTCAGTTAAAAAAACAATGTTTGATTTTGGCTCTCCGCAAATAAATTATGAAAATGAAATTTGCATATTAATCCTTTTTTTTCTAAATGGCTTTTTTTAGTTTTGATCAGACGATTTTGAGAAAAAAGGGAAAGGGGAGGAAGCCTAATAACCCTCCAATTTTTTGGTTACTTGAATAGGCAACTAGAACTTTTAATTTTTAACGAACGTTTTTATTAGTAAAAAATATACGTAACTTAAGAATTAACAAACGTAACGAACTTTTATATTCTTATATTTTTATTATGTATATGAGGGGGTTTGTCCGCTCATTAATACCTCACTCTTTACACTAAAGCTTAAATTTTGTCCCAACTCTTTAAGAATGACCCTTGAATCAGAAAGGCCGTAAAATAAATAGTTGAAACTACTAAAAATACTTTAGCGTAAAAAGCGAGGTATCTAGGAGGAGATGAACCCCTCATATGCGTAATAATGTCTGTTCGTTTTAAGTTTTAATGCTACTCCTTACTTTCAATTGAAAAAACTTTTTCATATTTATTTTTTCGTTGTATTTTTTTTATAATAATGCCCCTTCATTGAATTTCTCTCCCCCCCATGGGGTATTCCTCCAAAGAAAGATCCTCCCCCATAGCCCCATCCACTCAACCCCCCAATCTAAAATAGTCCCCCTGAAAAACGTCTCTACATTTCCCAATAACCATTACTGTATAGAAACACTGGTCAAAGCTTGTAACTTGCAGCCCCTCCCCTGGGGACCGTGGGAGAGCAAGTCATCCCAAAGACATATTTATTATGGTTTTTGACTATGCTGAACAAAATGGCTATCTCAAAAATTTGATCCGTTGACTTCTGGAAGAAAAAGAGCGTGGGAAGGGGCCTAGGTGCCCTCCAATTTTTTGGTCACTTGAACAGGGCACTAGAACTTTTAATTTCCGTTAGAATGAGCCCTCTTGCGACATTCTAAGACCCCTCGGTCGATACAATGACCTCTGGGAAAAATAAAAAAAAATAAACACGCGCCCGTGATCGGTCTTCTGGCAAAAAATACGAAGATCCACATTTTTGTAGATAGGAGCTTGAAACCTTTAAGTGAGGGTTCTCTAATACTTTGAATGCGAATTGGTGATTATCGTTAAGATTTTATGACTTTTAGGGGATGTTTCCCTCTATTTTCCAAAATAAGGCAAATTTTCTCAGGCTCGTAACGTTTGATGACAAAGACTAAATTTGATAAAACTTATATACTTAAAATCAGCATAAGAATTTGATTCTTTGGATGTATCTTTTAGTATCAAAATTCCATTTTTTAGAGTGTCGTTTACTATAGAGACGGGTCACTCCTTATTACAGTTCGTTACCACGAACTGTTTGATTGCTGCAATCTACTTGACTATGACATGGTTGCCAGTACTTTTTTTTCACTTAGGTAAAAGTCTTCAAGATCTGCTTCAATTTTCAATTAAGACAGGGTCACGTAATTAACTGACAAGGTTGCATCCAGAGTTTTTCTTTTTTTTTGGGGGGGGGGTTAACAAAATAAAAAAACCTGAAAAATTTGTAGAGCCACCTTTGTTGATATTTTGCCACAGTTCACCCTCCTCAAAACTAATTCAAAGAATCTCCTCGGGCAAAAATCGCCCCAAAAGTGTATCTTTTCTTGTTTTAAACGATGTTTGTCGTAATAATGCTAAATGACCAATGATTAGAAGGAGATTAGAGGGTAATATGGAGGAGGGTGGAAAGTATTCTGGCCTGGACAAAACCAAACAACACGAAGAAAACATAAAAAGTTGGTTTCCATTTATAATGCCGATCAGATGAAGGCTGTTGTTGATGATAATACACGGAGATAACTGGTAAGCTGTTTGATGGCTGTTGGTTAATGTAGCCATGCGAAATAAAAGCTTTTGGGGGATTTTGTAGGATATTAAATTGCGGACATCAACTGCTTAGGCAATACCAAAGCATTCCACAAATTAGGGAAATATTTTTTCTTGCCTCAATCTGAATTGCCTCTAACCGAACTCAAGAGACTTCGTAAATAAATGAGAAACTTGTAGCCTAAAAGACCCTCAAGTTTACTCCCATCCCCCATTGGGAAATATTCCAATGGCCAAATTTCCATTTGATATAATTTTTTTCGATTTATATGGGGGCACTGGTGGCCTACCAATCTCAAATAATGGCCATGTATGCGTACTTTCAGTAGTAGGCCACTTTTCAGTATTTACGTTTGCTGAAGCTTTAAAGAACCAAAGTGCCTTTACCACAAGTAAGGCATTCGCTAAACCATTTTTGAACTAAGAAATTCTCAATGCAGTGTCATCAGATAATGGAAAAATTTTGTTTCGAAGGCTACAGGGGATCTAATTCAATTTCTCCAGATATCCAACTTAGTGTTCTCTGTTCCACCCAGAAGCAAATGGGAGATAAAAAATAGACACAAATTGTATTCAAATGTTTTAGGAATATATACTAAAAACAAGAGGAAGGACTGGTACGACTATTTGCCATATTTAGCCAACGTAATAAACGCCACCCCAGGTGGCGGATAGGGGAAAGCCTTGCAGATATGCAGGGTACCTCCAGTGGTGATGGAGGCACGGACCAAGGGGGGACCCAGCCCCTGGGGGTCCTAAAATATAACTGGGATACCCTCACCTGGGGGGCATAAATTCAGGCGGAGGAGGAAGAAGGCCCCTCTGATGTAGACTGAGCTGGGCCCACCGGCGTGTGGATATGTCCCGTCAGCTTCAAACCTTCTCCCAACAACAGGTAAAATCGTATGGTATGGTAGATTATCATCGTGGGAGGATTCTCTTCAGGAGGACAACTTTGAAAGGGCGGATGATTCAGCGACGAACAACGGCCTCTGCAAGTTGACGGAGAGGAGTGGCTTACCGCCGTCTCCTAACCAGCCTTGAAACCTCTCCTTTTAACAAATTGATTATGGGCTCTATAAATCAAAGCAGAATTACTACCGTGTCCGGGGAAACCGACAAACCAAGTAATTTGATGATGATGATGATGATGGCAAATGGAAGTAATATTGAACACACTACCACGTACGGGGAAGCCGACGAACTTTTCATATGTAAGACTAAACTTGATGAAACTTATATATTTAAAATCAGCATAGAAATCGAATTCTTTTGATGTATCTATTAGTATCAAAACCCCATTTTTTAAAGTTTAAATGCTTTAAATAGAAAGTTTTTTCTACTGAAGGTAAGGAGTAATATTAAAACCCAAGACAAACAGAAAAATTATTCTGTATAAAAAAATTAATTTTTTATATAAAATTCTAATTGATTTCAAATAATGCTGGTAAGTCTAGCTCACCCTCCAAGAAAAGTTCCCTCAAATGACAGGAAAGTTTTTCAGGAGAATTCTCTTTAGCATACTTTTTTTTTAAACAGACTAAGCTCTATTTCTGATTATTATAATCTGATTCTGATTACAACGTATGCTTATAAAACCAGTAATTTTGAATGCTATTTATCTATCACTCAGATAAAAAAAAAACACAAAAAAGATAATTAATTTTTGAGTCAAAAGTGTATATCGGCTCATTTCCTAGTAAAGTATCCAAAGTGGAAACATATACTTCCTGAATTTGAAGTTAGTAACAAATGATTCAGCAAATTGGTATATAGACCTATCCTTCTGTAGGGATAACTAAATCTGGTAGACATAAACAGGATAAATCAAACAGTTCGTGGTAACGAACTGTAGTAGGGAGCGACCCAGCTCAATAGTAACCAAAACTCTAAAAGAATGAATTTTGATATCAATAGCTACATCAAAAGAATCGCATTTTAATGCTGATTTTAAATATATAAGTTTCATCAAGTTTAGTCTTACCCATCAAAAGTTACGAGCCTGAGAAAATTTGCCTTGTTTAGGAAAATAGGAGAAACACCCCCTAAAAGTCGTAGGATCTTCACGAAAATGACACCATCAGATTCAGCGTATCAGAGAACTCTACTGTAGAAGTTTCAAGCTCCTATCTACAAAAATGAGGAATTTTGCATTTTTTGCCAGAAGACAAATCACGGGTGCGTGTTTATTTGTTTTTTTTTGTTTTTTTTCAGGGGTCATCGTATCGACCAAGTGGTCCTAGAATGTCGCAAGAGGGCTCATTCATATGTCTTTGGAGATGACTTACTCCCCCACAGTCCCTGGGGGAGGGGCTGCAAGTTACAAACTTCGACCAGTGTTTACATATAATAATGGTTATTGGAAAGTGTACAGACGTTTTCAGGGGGATTTTTTTGGTTTTGGGGGTAGCGTTGAGGGGAGGGAGCTATGTGGGAGGATCTTTCCTTGGAGAAATATGTCATGGAGGAAGAAAAATTCAATGAAAAGGGCGCAGGACGAATCTGGTCACGTTAGAAAAAAAACGTCAAATTCAGAGCTTAATATACAATGCTGGGTGTTCGGAACCTCTCTATTATGGAGTATAGTTTGAAAATAACACAACTATACGAGCGATAAAACATATATACCACAACCATAACTCAACTAACGAAAGAACTGCTAAGAGATAACACAACTATAAAGCGAAAACAGATGAAAACTAACGGGAAAATAAACGAACTAAGAGGTGGAAGGGGCCCAGAGAAAAAATATAATCCTTTTCCAATTTTGAGCCTAACTTCCGCAAAGGAGTAATAATGTCCGAAGCCCCGAAATACCGAATTATTTTTGTTTTCAAATAGTTCGTGGTAACGAACTGTAGTAAGGAGCGACCCGGCTCAATAGCAAAAGGAACTCTAAAAAACGGAATTTTGATGCTAAGAGATATATTAAAAGAATCGAATTTTCACGCTGATTCTAAATATATACGTTTCAATTAATTTAGTCTTTGTCATCTAAAGTTACGAGCCTGAGAAAATTTGCCTTATTTTGGAAAAAGGGGAAACATTTCCTAAAAGTCATAGAATCTTAACGAAAATCACACCATCGCATTTGGCATATCAGAGAACCCTAAAGCAATAATTTCAAGGTCCTATCTAAAAAAATGTGGACTTTCGTATTTTTTGCCAGAAGACAAATCACGGGTGCGTGTTTATTTGTTTGTTTGTTTTTTTTTCTTTTCCCCAGGGGTCATCTTATCGACCAAGGAAGTCTTAGAGTGTCGCAAGAGGGCTCATTATTACGTCAATGAAAAGTTCTAATGCCCTTTTTAAGTGATCAAGTTTTAAGAGAAGAACAGAGTGGTTTTAGGAAGGGGAGAGAATCTGGTTAACAAATTTTCCCTCTAGGATTAATAAATGAGAAGTGCCAGAGCCATCACACCCCTTTGGTCCTAAATTTTATACATTATGAACAAGCGTTTGATTCTGCTGATGCAAGCGCTTTGGAGAATGTACTAGATAAATGAAATAAAGTAATTAGTGCTATGTACGAGAATAAAACATTGTAGTGATCAAGGCCGAAAATGAGGTTAGATACTGGTTTTGTGCACAGTTTGGAGTTAAGCAGGACTGTAGGTCTATTCATATGGATCATTTCAATGAACTTTGTCTTATAGAACGCAACAAAGGCAATGGGAGAACATGAAGTCAATAAGAGAAAGAAAACACTTCTAGACTAAAGTTATACTGATGATTTGGGCATCCTAGATGAAAAGATCGGCAAAATGAATTAATTTATAAAGGTTTTACTGCTTCAGGCTGCAAGAATAGGTCCGAATAGTAATTTAAAGCGGACTTGGTTGCTATGAATAGAAATAAGTGAGGGTGAAGAGGTAATGTTGGGTAGCGAGAAGATTGATCAAGTGGGCAGATTCACTTACTTACTTATCGCTTCACTTTAGTCAGATGAAGATAAGTGTGCGAACCAAAGATTAGAATAGTGGTAGCTAGATTGATAAAAATTGTCAATTATGGCTCAGAAGCATGGGCGGTCCAAATAATGCAGGAGGATTTGCTAAAGATTTTCTAGAGAAATTGCTTGCGGATTTTATTTTGGTCACCGTACTGACTGACCTATCTCAAATAGCAGATTATACCAAAAATGCTGTTCAGTCCCACTTTCTAAGGCTATAATGAGAGATATAATAAGGGCTATAATGGCTTAGATGCGTTCTGCAGATGAAGAATGACAGATTGCTAAAGATGGTCCTTTTTGTCCCGCGGGCTAGCGCCAAACAAAGAGTGTTTCCTCAACACCTCGCTCTTTACGCTAAGGTTTTTTATTACTTTAAAAGGTAGAGTTGTAACAAAGAGTAAGCCTTTAGCGAAAAGAATAAGGTGTTGAGGCCGAGGCATCCCCTTTCATATAAAGAATGATTTCTGGTCGTTTTAAGTTTTAATGTTGCTCCTTACTTTCAGTCGGAAATTTTTTTTTTTATTTTATTTTTGATCATTTTGAAATAATGCAGTGAAATCCATAAGACATAAAGTGGTTTACATAAATTTTGAAGCCTGTGTGGCAAAACTAATCCATGAAGAAGTAATAAATAAAATCATGCTTGAATATATTGATAATGTAAATTCAATTTTTGTTCTTGAATTTCCCATTTTCCCAAGTACCTTTGGTTATTTTTATTCCTTTTTTTCCACAGTAGGTGATATATTTTTCATTATGTTCTGTAGCCATAGCCATAGCATAAACATTTTATAGCCATTGATCTTGTTTCGAGCAAGTTTTGAGTTATTTGAAAGTTTTTAGTATTTAAATAAAAAAAGCTTTGAATTGTCCTAATTAAATGGCCCTTGTGTATCAGAAGTTGTTCTAAAAGAATTAGGACAAAAAGTCAAACTTCAGCGTAAAGAGCGAGGTATTGAGAAAGGAGCAGCCTGCCCCCTTGAATATGAAATAAATTCTGTTCTTTCTTAGTTTTAATGTTACCCCTTACTTTCGGTTGAAAACAATTAGTTTTTTAAAAGTTAATTTCTGATTGCTTTTATACAATGCCTGGAAATCCGGCTCCCCCTCCATGGAAAACTCTTTCCTCCCCCGAAAATCCCTCAATTTCAAAGTCCATTTAAATTCCTTACACGACAAATACCCCACGCCACGAAAACTCCCGGGCAATTCCATTCTAGTGGAAAATTCTCCACACAAAATTTCTTGCAGACGATTCTGGCTGTTAAATATATCTTAGCACACTTTCATTGGAAAAACTCTTTAATTTCTGATTGTTCTAAAATCACACGGGAAATCGCCCTTTCCGTGGAAAATTCTTTTTGCAAATACCCTACCCCCTAGTAACAACTTACTCCCACAAAAATTGCCCTCTGGAGAATTTATGCCGTGATAAACTCCTTCATGGAGAATTTTACGTGGAAAAATCCCCCTACGTATCGATACTCAAAAATTTCCAACCCGTTAAAAATTTCTACCCTGGCCAATTCCTCTTAACATTTCCTTATGTAAAATTTGAAGTTCTGCATTGGTAAAATTGGGAGTACAATATTGTAAAAACTATAATTATTACTTAAAATAGAGAACCAAAAACAAAACAATCAATTTAAAGGAAAGATGAAGTCAAGTCCCCGGTGGATCTGGGAAGACCAAGGGAACCCTGCCCCCTAGATTATTCTGGTGTCCTCTTTTCCAGTTTTTTCTTTCTTCACTCTTTTTTAGAATGATTTTGTCAATTATTAACCCTTTTGTCACATTGTCCCCCCAAGTTTTTGCTCTTGATCCACCCTTGAGTTAAATTGACGAAAAGGCCATTCATTTGATAAAAAGGGACTAGAAAAAAATTCCAGACTAGAATCCAGAACAACGCAACTTTGAATACTTAGCGACGCAAATAGGAAATTAGTACTAATTGAGTAGCTATACAACTTCAAAAACGGCAAAACGAAACGACCCAAAGCGGGATATTGGCGAATGTAAGTTTTTAAATTTATTTTAATCTTTAGAAATGATCACAAATCATTATGCTCCGAACATAGAACTGATATTAAGCTTCTTACGGCTCAATAATAATAATAACATTTTCTAAATAATGACTAATTTCGTTTCAGTGTATTTTATTTTATTCAAAACGAAACCTCAATACTATTTTTGCAAGTATTTATTACCTCAATCAGAGGTAATATGATTCTTTATATAAAACGACGGCCAGATGGGGAATTGCTGGAATGATCTGTAAACCACAGGTGGCTGTACAAGCTGACTAAAACGCAGCTTATAAGAACAAAGACTTTCGTCTTTCAATAATTTCTTCAATTTCATTATTAATTGAAAAATTTTGCCGCTCTTTCCATAGATGAATAGAAGTTAGGGTATTGTATCCGGTTTTTAGCCCGAATTTAGACCTGAGGTAGTAGACCCCTTTCAGTCTTTAGATTTGTTCTAAATTAGTATTTATTTATGCATTGTTTGCTTCTGATGGTAGGATTAAGCTAAATATTTTATGATCTGAAAGTACATCTACAGGGTATGGTTAATAGCCTAATGGGTAAAAGTCAGATAGGAAGAAAAAGAAATATTGGCTACCAATAGATTTTCAATTCAGCAGTTTTTCGAAATAGGCCTAGGCTCTAAAAATGCTTGGTAAAATTCTAGTTTAGTGATTTCTTGTCAACATTTTACCTTAATTTTCAGTTGCTAGTTGCTTTTTCTCTGCCTATAGTTCTGAAAATGCAATTCCTATTATTTGAGTAGAATTTTGAGCCATATCAATGTTTTTTTCAAAATTTTGGAAATGTATTTGCATATTTTTAAAACCTTTTAAAATGGAATTGAGCAAAGTTATGAAGCAATGATAAAAACAATTTTCTTGTACTTTAATTAAGCATAAGATCTTTTGACTTTTACCAAACACATATTTTTCAAGGTCATCAAAGGTCAGGGCCCTCTAGAGGGAGAATGAGTAGAGGTAGTTGCTTCTAATACCTTCCCAGGGCATTCTTTAGTCTGCAGATTCACCCTGAAAGTTTCATTTTCCTAACCTAAACCCTTTCTGAGATAGCTAGAAGTCAATTAACTAGAATTTTACCAAAATATTTGTCTAGCTAGTTGGATATTACTACTAAAGGTAAAATTCTAGTTAATTGACTTCTTGCTATCTCGGAAAGGGTTTAGGTTAGGAAAATGAAACTTTCAGGGATGGGTCTACAGTCTAAAGTATGTCCTAGGAAGGTATTTTAAAGTACCCACCTCCACTCCTTCTCTCCCTAGAGGGCACTGGAATTTGCCTACATGACAGGTGTATAGGCTACCTATTGAAATTTTGACAAAACAAAATTTTACCTTAATTTTCAGTTACTAGTTGCTTTTTCTCTGGCTTTAGTTCTGGAAATGCAATTCCTTTTATTGGAGTAGAATTTTGAGCCATATCAAGGTTTTCTTCAAAATTTTGGAAATGTATTTGCATATCTTTAAAACCATATAGGCTAAAATGTAACTGAGCAAAGTAATGAAGCTGAAAACAATTTTGCTGTACTTCAATCAAGCAGAATATCTATCTAACAAGATTTCATTTTTATAAAATACATATTTTTGAAGGTCATCAAAGGTCAGTAGAGGTAGTTGCTTCAAAATACCTTCCTGGGACATACTTTAGTCTGTAGATTCATCTGAAAGTTTCATTTTCCTAACCTAAACCCTTTCTGAGATAGCAAGAAGTCAATTAACTAGAATTTTACCACTATGAAATAACTAAGATAATTCACTTGTCTACCAAGTTGGCTAATATTTGAAAATCAAGGAATAAGTATTACTTACTTAGTTGAATTTTCATGCTACACACAAGAGGGAACACTGCCTTTTGGCAAATAGAAAAAAATAGCATGTAAGCTTATATTAAAAAGTTCTATCCAATCTCTTTACAAAAACAAATATTTTTGCCATCTAGTTGGATAATTTGGTCAATCTCTATAGTAATAATCAAATTTGTCAACTAGTACACACTGGGAGGGGGGGGGGGATAAAGTACTTTGACAGTGTGAAGTTAGAAAATAATTCTTACTTCATAGTGTACAGAATAATTGTACCTAGCACATTAGGCATGCAGACCAGCTTTACTTCCCTCCCTCTCTAATGTGCAAATATATAGCCCAAATTTGCTTTTAAAGTATTTTGTTTTTGTCATGCTTAGGTATATTTCATTAGGATGGAACATTAGAGAAACATATTTGAAGAATGTTACCTAGGGGCTATACCATACAAGTACTGTTGCTATTCCAAAAATTACCAGTCACTAGTCATAGAATTTGAAAAGAACTAGACTAGGCTACCAATTTTATCACTATTTTATCATATTTCATCCTAATATTTTGGTTAATGCTAGATATTCATCAGGTTCAAAATAGACAGTAGGCTAAATGCAATTGCAAAATGGCCCCAGCTTTGTGAAATTGTATTGGATGCATTAGGCTACTAGTGTTGTTAAAATACTAGCTTAGTTACTTTTTGCTATCTTGGATAGGTTTAGGTTAGGGAAATGGAATTTTCAGGGATAGGTCTACAGACAAGGGTATGTTGTGGATTACCTTAATTCACACTTTAGAGCAAATTAGTTACAAGAACTGTGATGCTCCATAGTTGATGATAGCAATAGATCTGGTTGTTGTGTTAAGGTCAACCAACAAACTATCAGGACTAGAGAGTGTTGAAGAGATGCAAATTAAGCCCACTTGGTAACAGTGATCACATGGTAGGTGTGTTTCAAGAACCATTTTCTAGTGATTTAGAGTTGGCACCACTGCACAACAGTAACTTTGGATTGAGTGTGTGAGATGGTTGGGTATAACAAGCTGCATCATACTCTAAGCTGATTCTATTGTCTTCCAAGAGTGCTATGGTAGTAAGCAATGGGAGGGGTTTTACCACTAGAATCTCCATGGTTTGGCCTCCCATTCTTTGTTGAGCTTCTCTTTGAATTTCTCATGTGAGGTTGCCAAAATTGTTTCTTGACTTAATTGGTTCCAATTATTCGCTAGTTCCTGGTTGAAAAAATCTAGTCAGACCTTGGTGTTAACAGTGGATTTGTACAGCTTTTTGGAAAGTTTTTGTGTTTGTCTTTGTTGGGAAGAGAAGGTGAACAGCTTCTAGTCTGCTTGTTGGAAGTATCTGTAGGTGAGCATCATGTCATTACACCTATGCTGAAAAACAAGTGTTGGGAGGTTAGCCAATTGTAATCTACTGCAGTAGGGCTGACTGCATATACCATCAATCCATTTCGTGGCTCTTCTTTGGACACCTTCAACAAGTTATATATTGGTGTTTCTTGGTTTCTTTCTGGTTTCTGCCTTAAAGTTAATACCAGCCCATGTTTAGTCTGTATCCACTACTCTACTACATTAACTTCAACACATTAAATTGCATTTCCTAACAGTAACAAGATTTTTATAAGGTGGTATCTGCCTCTACATAAATAATTAAAAAAAAAACAAAAAACTAGGCTACATTTGCTGTTGGTTTAGCACTTTGATGAGTAATCTTGGTTCAAGATTCCTCTTCTGAATTAACTGTAACACTTTCAAAACTTGATCAATTCTTTTTAGAGAATATTTATTGAATGTTGCCTTCTTTCAGTTTTGTTGTATCCCCCCCCCCCCTCACTAAAACCTGGACATAACCCTAGACCAAAACTTTAGCAGTTTTTTTTTGCAATTTTTTTCTGTACTCTTTTTGGGAAACTTATTAACTTAAATCACATCTTCTAGCAACTAAGGTTGAAGAACCTGTAGATGTTGCCAGGTAACATTGACTTGATACTCATGTCACAGTCCATGAGTGAAACGTTACTATTTACATGTAAACAGGACAGTTTAGTTTCATTGTTGGGTGTCACTAGATGTGTATCCAGCCAGGAGTGTTTGAGGGCTAGAAGGGGTGAATGACACCTAATAGACCCTGCTGAATGATACTAATTTGTCCCACTATGTCTTCCATTATTTGTTGTTCCAATAATTGTCAACACCAACTTTGAAGCTGTCAACTGATCTGGTCAATATGGTATATTTGCTGAGTGAATTCCACAGTGGAACAGCATGATTTGTGAAGAAGTTGAACTTTTAATGCTTTCTGCTAAGTTTTTGATGTAGTTTTATATGGTGTCCTTGTGTTTTGGTGTATTCACTGTGATCAAAAATGGGCTTAATGGTGTCAGTGGTCATTATCTAAAATGCAAGGATGATATATCCTCTGTTTCTATTGTATGTTAGGATAGGCTGGTTCAGCTTATCTAGTCATTAGTCATAGGAGATTTTTTTTTTTTAAAGGGAGCTTGGTTGCTCTATGCTGGACCTTCTCCAGTATCTCCATTAAAAAATCCATGTCACACTTACGGTGTGGGTTGGCAACCAACATATTGAACTCAAGATGGGGACAAAGGGCTGTGTAAAGCTTCTTGGTAAACTATTGGTTGGCAACTTGTCACTGAGCAGTAGATCAAACCAAGGACTTTGTTTGCCTTAGCTGCTTGGTTCTGACAGTGACTATGAAATTTAAGCTTATTGTCAATGATTATCCCTAGATCATGCTCTTCCCCAACACCCTGAATGGACATATTGGCACCTGCAGAGTCAACCATGTTATAACTATGGCAAGAGATGTTTGAAATTAGATGCAGGACTTTGCATTTGCATGGGTTGAACTTGAACATCCAAGTTGTTGCCCACTGAGAGAGGTTGTTGAGATCTCCTTGCAGAGAAGAGCAATTTTCTGTGGAGGCTGCTGAGGACCAAAGAGTTTGGAATCTCTTATTTTGGGGTCATTAAATTAATTTACCAGCTAAAAGATGAACATATTGTTTGATGTGCCTGTCAACATCTTCCCAAATTAAATATTGTCACATGGCATCTTAAGTTTCTGCTAGAAGAACTAAGATAAAACATCATCATCTTAATTACCTTAATTTGCACTATGGAGAAATATACTGCTCAATTGCCTTTCCAAATATAGGCTATTAATCACTTCATTGCAAATCGCATCCTAAGCTCTCCTCTCCCTACCAGTAAAGCCAGATATAGCCCTAGGCTACAAAGTTCTCTGACTTATTGAGTGGCAGGAATATAAAACTTGAGTATGCTAGAACTCTAGGAACAAAATCAAAATGCCCATTTCTTTAGCCATACAGGATTGATGTAGCTGTATTGTCTTTTGGTAAAACTTTAGAGAGAGGAAATATGAAGGATGGCTAAAAATCTAGCCAAAGTCCCAGGAACTGCTTTGGTAAGCCCTGGAGTCTAAGAGAAGAAGATTCTTTGTCAAAGACAAGATTTCATGGATGAATCTCATTAGAGGCAGGCTATATCAGACTACAAGGACCCCAAATTAACTATGTAATCTATAGATTCTATTTACATGCTTCTGCTTTTTTGCAAAATTTATCCAGTTTGATTTTCTTCCTTTGTTTGCTCCATTTTTGCTAGCTATTTCCTTCCTACTTGCTCCGTGTCTAGATTCAATTCAATGTGGTATAAGATGGCAGTATTACTTGTAGGTTGGTAATAATTGCCCTTCCCCGAAAATGAGTATGGCCCCATCCCTCTGAAATGTTTTATACATTGGTTGCCACCTTCTCCCCTTCCCAGGAACAAACACTTGAGCTCCATCCTCCTTTTGCAGCTATGACGATGTGCTTATATGTTGATTTGACTTGGTTGGTGACTTTCTTGGATGTAGTGATGATATTGTCTTATTGGCTTGACTGATGCTTTCTTTGTGTGTCATACCAATAGTATCTTGTTTCTTGATCAGTAATGCTCTTTGACAGAACCAAGATAATTTTGTGTTGTTGTTTCAAAATATATCATGTCTCAGCTCAACATTTTTTTTTTGTGGTTAGTAAGAATTCAAGCAAAAAACTGGTCAACAACCATTTTCATGGTCAAATGTTCAATTGAAATTTAGTGAACCAAGCACCAAGATATCCCACTAATCTTATATAGTTCTTCAGTATTGGTTGGCACAACCAACAGAGGCTCTCAAGTTTTTCAACATTCTTGTCATGTCAGGCAATTCATGAATATCCAGAATGAGGTTTGTCCTCAGTTAACACATCACCATTTGAACGCAAAAAGCAAACCACTTGTACACTTGAATTCATCAATAGTACTTCCTTATAAGTTGTTTCTAATATCACAACAGTTTCATCAACATTTTTACTTAGAAGGCAATGTAATTTCCTTGCTTCATTCTGTTTGCTTAAACTTGCCAGCCGAAAAAAAAGAACAAGAACACAACAGTGCTAAAAACACCCACTCCAGATAAGAAAAACTGGCCAGGTCAACAACATATGTGGTACTGAATTTGCAATGATTTGTGTTGAACATGCCTAGGATCATACATTTACAGTGTAAACGCTCTGCACCACATTGCTTTATTTTGTGGAGGTTGGGAATGGTATCCCCTCACATTATTTTTTGAATTTTCGAATGAACAAGCGGAAATTTAAA
>NW_027065437.1:0-17667 GCF_032884065.1 Artemia franciscana
ACGTAGCTATTACCCTCGAAAACTAAAACTTTTGAAATAGGAAAAGAGCCTTTAATCACATTCTTTACCATGTGCAATCATAAAATAGTCTAATATCTTCATTTTTTCAACATACGTAGCTATTACCCTCGAAAACTAAAACTTTTGAAATAGGAAAAGAGCCTTTAATCACATTCTTTACCATGTGCAATCATAAAATTGTCTAATATCTTCATTTTTTCAACATACGTAGCTATTACCCTCGAAAACTAAAACTTTTGAAATAGGAAAAGAGCCTTTAATCACATTCTTTACCATGTGCAATCATAAAATAGTCTAATATCTTCATTTTTTCAACATACGTAGCTATTACCCTCGAAAACTAAAACTTTTGAAATAGGAAAAGAGCCTTTAATCACATTCTTTACCATGTGCAATCATAAAATAGTCTAATATCTTCATTTTTTCAACATACGTAGCTATTACCCTCGAAAACTAAAACTTTTGAAATAGGAAAAGAGCCTTTAATCACATTCTTTACCATGTGCAATCATAAAATAGTCTAATATCTTCATTTTTTCAACATACGTAGCTATTACCCTCGAAAACTAAAACTTTTGACATAGGAAAAGAGCCTTTAATCACATTCTTTACCATGTGCAATCATAGAATAGTCTAATATCTTCATTTTTTCAACATACGTAGCTATTACCCTCGAAAACTAAAACTTTTGAAATAGGAAAAGAGACTTTAATCCCATTCTTTACCATTTACAATCATAAAATAGTCTAATATCTTCATTTTTCCACATACGTAGCTACTACCCTCGAAAACTAAAACTTTTGACATAGAAAAAGAACGTTTAATCACATTCTTTACCATGTGCAATCATAAAATTGTCTAATATCTTCATTTTTTCAACATACGTAGCTATTACCCTCGAAAACTAAAACTTTTGAAATAGGAAAAGAGCCTTTAATCACATTCTTTACCATGTGCAATCATAAAATAGTCTAATATCTTCATTTTTCAACATACGTAGCTATTACCCTCGAAAACTAAAACTTTTGAAATAGGAAAAGAGCCTTTAATCACATTCTTTACCATGTGCAATCATAAAATTGTCTAATATCTTCATTTTTTCAACATACGTAGCTATTACCCTCGAAAACTAAAACTTTTGACATAGGAAAAGAGCCTTTAATCACATTCTTTACCATTGTGCAATCATAAAATAGTCTAATATCTTCATTTTTTCAACATACGTAGCTATTACCCTCGAAAACTAAACTTTTGAAATAGGAAAAGAGCCTTTAATCACATTTTTTACCATGTGCAATCATAAAATAGTCTAATATCTTCATTTTTTCAACATACGTAGCTATTACCCTCGAAAACTAAAACTTTTGAAATAGGAAAAGAGCCTTTAATCACATTCTTTACCATGTGCAATCATAAAATAGTCTAATATCTTCATTTTTTCAACATACGTAGCTGTTACCCTCGAAAACTAAAACTTTTGAAATAGGAAAAGAGCCTTTAATCACATTCTTTACCATGTGCAATCATAAAATTGTCTAATATCTTCATTTTTTCCACAGACATAGCTATTACCCTCGAAAACTAAAACTTTTGAAATAGGAAAAGAGCCTTTAATCACATTCTTTACCATGTGCAATCATAAAATAGTCTAATATCTTCATTTTTTCAACATACGTAGCTATTACCCTCGAAAACTAAAACTTTTGAAATAGGAAAAGAGCCTTTAATCACATTCTTTACCATGTGCAATCATAAAATAGTCTAATATCTTCATTTTTCCAACATACGTAGCTATTACCCTCGAAAACTAAAACTTTTGAAATAGGAAAAGAGCCTTTAATCACATTCTTTACCATGTGCAATCATAAAATAGTCTAATATCTTCATTTTTTCAACATACGTAGCTATTACCCTCGAAAACTAAAACTTTTGAATAGGAAAAGAGCCTTTAATCACATTCTTTACCATGTGCAATCATAAAATAGTCTAATATCTTCATTTTTTCAACATACGTAGCTATTACCCTCGAAAACTAAAACTTTTGAAATAGGAAAAGAGCCTTTAATCACATTCTTTACCATGTGCAATCATAAAATAGTCTAATATCTTCATTTTTTCAACATACGTAGCTATTACCCTCGAAAACTAAAACTTTTGAAATAGGAAAAGAGCCTTTAATCACATTCTTTACCATGTGCAATCATAAAATTGTCTAATATCTTCATTTTTTCAACATACGTAGCTATTACCCTCGAAAACTAAAACTTTTGAAATAGGAAAAGAGCCTTTAATCACATTCTTTACCATGTGCAATCATAAAATAGTCTAATATCTTCATTTTTTCAACATACGTAGCTATTACCCTCGAAAACTAAAACTTTTGACATAGGAAAAGAGCCTTTAATCACATTCTTTACCATGTGCAATCATAAAATAGTCTAATATCTTCATTTTTTCAACATACGTAGCTATTACCCGCGAAAACTAAAACTTTTGAATAGGAAAAGAGCCTTTAATCACATTCTTTACCATTGCAATCATAAAATAGTCTAATATCTTCATTTTTTCAACATACGTAGCTATTACCTCGAAAACTAAAACTTTTGAAATAGGAAAAGAGCCTTTAATCACATTCTTTACCATTTGCAATCATAAAATAGTCTAATATCTTCATTTTTTCAACATACGTAGCTATTACCCTCGAAAACTAAACTTTTGAATAGGAAAAGAGCCTTTAATCACATTCTTTACCATGTGCAATCATAAAATAGTCTAATATCTTCATTTTTTCAACATACGTAGCTATTACCCTCGAAAACTAAAACTTTTGAAATAGGAAAAGAGCCTTTAATCACATTCTTTACCATGTGCAATCATAAAATAGTCTAATATCATTTTTTCAACATACGTAGCTATTACCCTCGAGAACTAAAACTTTTGAAATATGAAAAGAGCCTTTAATCACATTCTTTACCATGTGCAATCATAAAATAGTCTAATATCTTCATTTTTTCCACAGACATAGCTATTACCCTCGAAAACTAAAACTTTTGAAATAGGAAAAGAGCCTTTAATCACATTCTTTACCATGTGCAATCATAAAATAGTCTAATATCTTCATTTTTTCAACATACGTAGCTATTACCCTCGAAAACTAAAACTTTTGAAATAGGAAAAGAGCCTTTAATCACATTCTTTACCATTTGCAATCATAAAATAGTCTAATATCTTCATTTTTTCAACATACGTAGCTATTACCCTCGAAAACTAAAACTTTTGAAATAGGAAAAGAACGTTTAATCACATTCTTTACCATGTGCAATCATAAAATAGTCTAATATCTTCATTTTTTCAACATACGTAGCTATTACCCTCGAAAACTAAAACTTTTGAAATAGGAAAAGAGCCTTTAATCACATTCTTTACCATGTGCAATCATAAAATAGTCTAATATCTTCATTTTTTCAACATACGTAGCTATTACCCTCGAAAACTAAAACTTTTGAAATAGGAAAAGAGCCTTTAATCACATTCTTTACCATGTGCAATCATAAAATAGTCTAATATCTTCATTTTTCAACATACGTAGCTATTACCCTCGAAAACTAAAACTTTTGAAATAGGAAAAGAGCCTTTAATCACATTCTTTACCATGTGCAATCATAAAATTGTCTAATATCTTCATTTTTTCAACATACGTAGCTATTACCCTCGAAAACTAAAACTTTTGAAATAGGAAAAGAGCCTTTAATCACATTCTTTACCATGTGCAATCATAAAATAGTCTAATATCTTCATTTTTTCCACAAACATAGCTATTACCCTCGAAAACTAAAACTTTTGAAATAGGAAAAGAGCCTTTAATCACATTCTTTACCATGTGCAATCATAAAATAGTCTAATATCTTCATTTTTTCCACAGACGTAGCTATTACCCTCGAAAACTAAAACTTTTGAAATAGGAAAAGAGCCTTTAATCACATTCTTTACCATGTGGCAATCATAAAATAGTCTAATATCTTCATTTTTTCAACATATGTAGCTATTACCCTCGAAAACTAAAACTTTTGACATAGGAAAAGACTTTAATCCATTCTTTACCATTTGCAATCATAAAATAGTCTAATATCTTCATTTTTTCAACATACGTAGCTGTTACCCTCGAAAACTAAAACTTTTGAAATAGGAAAAGAGCCTTTAATCACATTCTTTACCATGTGCAATCATAAAATAGTCTAATATCTTCATTTTTTCAACATACGTAGCTATTACCCTCGAAAACTAAACTTTTGAAATAGGAAAAGAGCCTTTAATCACATTCTTTACCATGTGCAATCATAAAATGTCTAATATCTTCATTTTTTCAACATACGTAGCTATTACCCTCGAAAACTAAAACTTTTGAAATAGGAAAAGAGCCTTTAATCACATTCTTTACCATGTGCAATCATAAAATTGTCTAATATCTTCATTTTTTCAACATACGTAGCTATTACCCTCGAAAACTAAAACTTTTGAAATAGGAAAAGAGCCTTTAATCACATTCTTTACCATGTGCAATCATAAAATAGTCTAATATCTTCATTTTTTCCACAGACATAGCTATTACCCTCGAAAACTAAAACTTTTGAAATAGGAAAAGAGCCTTTAATCACATTCTTTACCATGTGCAATCATAAAATAGTCTAATATCTTCATTTTTTCAACATACGTAAACATTACCCTCGAAAGCTAAAACTTTTGAAATAGAAAAGAGCCTTTAATCACATTCTTTACCATTGCAATCATAAAATAGTCTAATATCTTCATTTTTTCAACATACGTAGCTATTACCCTCGAAAACTAAAACTTTTGAATAGGAAAAGAGCCTTTAATCACATTCTTTACCATGTGCAATCATAAAATAGTCTAATATCTTCATTTTTTCAACATACGTAGCTATTACCCTCGAAAACTAAAACTTTTGAAATAGGAAAAGAGCCTTTAATCACATTCTTTACCATGTGCAATCATAAAATTGTCTAATATCTTCATTTTTTCAACATACGTAGCTATTACCCTCGAAAACTAAAACTTTTGAAATAGGAAAAGAGCCTTTAATCACATTCTTTACCATGTGCAATCATAAAATAGTCTAATATCTTCATTTTTTCAACATACGTAGCTATTACCCTCGAAAACTAAAACTTTTGAAATAGGAAAAGAGCCTTTAATCACATTCTTTACCATGTGCAATCATAAAATAGTCTAATATCTTCATTTTTTCAACATACGTAGCTATTACCCTCGAAAACTAAAACTTTTGAAATAGGAAAAGAGCCTTTAATCACATTCTTTACCATGTGCAATCATAAAATAGTCTAATATCTTCATTTTTTCAACATACGTAGCTATTACCCTCGAAAACTAAAACTTTTGAAATAGGAAAAGAGCCTTTAATCACATTCTTTACCATGTGCAATCATAAAATAGTCTAATATCTTCATTTTTTCAACATACGTAGCTATTACCCTCGAAAACTAAAACTTTTGAAATAGGAAAAGAGCCTTTAATCACATTCTTTACCATGTGCAATCATAAAATAGTCTAATATCTTCATTTTTTCAACATACGTAGCTATTACCCTCGAAAACTAAAACTTTTGAAATAGGAAAAGAGCCTTTAATCACATTCTTTACCATGTGCAATCATAAAATTGTCTAATATCTTCATTTTTTCAACATACGTAGCTATTACCCTCGAAAACTAAAACTTTTGAAATAGGAAAAGAGCCTTTAATCACATTCTTTACCATTGCAATCATAAAATAGTCTAATATCTTCATTTTTTCCACATACGTAGCTATTACCCTCGAAAACTAAAACTTTTGAAATAGGAAAAGAGCCTTTAATCACATTCTTTACCATGTGCAATCATAAAATAGTCTAATATCTTCATTTTTTCAACATACGTAGCTATTACCCTCGAAAACTAAAACTTTTGAAATAGGAAAAGAGCCTTTAATCACATTCTTTACCATGTGCAATCATAAAATAGTCTAATATCTTCATTTTTTCAACATACGTAGCTATTACCCTCGAAAACTAAAACTTTTGAAATAGGAAAAGAGCCTTTAATCACATTCTTTACCATTTGCAATCATAAAATAGTCTAATATCTTCATTTTTTCAACATACGTAGCTATTACCCTCGAAAACTAAAACTTTTGAAATAGGAAAAGAGCCTTTAATCACATTCTTTACCATGTGCAATCATAAAATAGTCTAATATCTTCATTTTTTCAACATACGTAGCTATTACCCTCGAAAACTAAAACTTTTGAAATAGGAAAAGAGCCTTTAATCACATTCTTTACCATGTGCAATCATAAAATAGTCTAATATCTTCATTTTTTCAACATACGTAGCTATTACCCTCGAAAACTAAAACTTTTGAAATAGGAAAAGAGCCTTTAATCACATTCTTTACCATGTGCAATCATAAAATAGTCTAATATCTTCATTTTTTCAACATACGTAGCTATTACCCTCGAAAACTAAAACTTTTGAAATAGGAAAAGAGCCTTTAATCACATTCTTTACCATATGCAATCATAAAATAGTCTAATATCTTCATTTTTTCAACATACATAGCTATTACCCTCGAAAACTAAAACTTTTGAAATAGGAAAAGAGCCTTTAATCACATTCTTTACCATGTGCAATCATAAAATAGTCTAATATCTTCATTTTTTCAACATACGTAGCTATTACCCTCGAAAACTAAAACTTTTGAAATAGGAAAAGAGCCTTTAATCACATTCTTTACCATGTGCAATCATAAAATAGTCTAATATCTTCATTTTTTCAACATACGTAGCTATTACCCTCGAAAACTAAAACTTTTGAAATAGGAAAAGAGCCTTTAATCACATTCTTTACCATGTGCAATCATAAAATAGTCTAATATCTTCATTTTTTCAACATACGTAGCTATTACCCTCGAAAACTAAAACTTTTGAAATAGGAAAAGAGCCTTTAATCACATTCTTTACCATTGCAATCATAAAATAGTCTAATATCTTCATTTTTTCAACATACGTAGCTATTACCCTCGAAAACTAAAACTTTTGAAATAGGAAAAGAGCCTTTAATCACATTCTTTACCATGTGCAATCATAAAATAGTCTTATATCTTCATTTTTTCAACATACGTAGCTATTACCCTCGAAAACTAAAACTTTTGAAATAGGAAAAGAGCCTTTAATCACATTCTTTACCATGTGCAATCATAAAATTGTCTAATATCTTCATTTTTTCAACATACGTAGCTATTACCCTCGAAAACTAAAACTTTTGAAATAGGAAAAGAGCCTTTAATCACATTCTTTACCATGCAATCATAAAATAGTCTAATATCTTCATTTTTTCAACATACGTAGCTATTACCCTCGAAAACTAAAACTTTTGAAATAGGAAAAGAGCCTTTAATCACATTCTTTACCATGTGCAATCATAAAATAGTCTAATATCTTCATTTTTTCAACATATAGCTATTACCCTCGAAAACTAAAACTTTTGAAATAGGAAAAGAGCCTTTAATCACATTCTTTACCATGTGCAATCATAAAATAGTCTAATATCTTCATTTTTTCAACATACGTAGCTATTACCCTCGAAAACTAAAACTTTTGAAATAGGAAAAGAGCCTTTAATCACATTCTTTACCATTGCAATCATAAAATAGTCTAATATCTTCATTTTTTCCACATACGTAGCTATTACCCTCGAAAACTAAAACTTTTGACATAGGAAAAGAGCCTTTAATCACATTCTTTACCATGTGCAATCATAAAATAGTCTAATATCTTCATTTTTTCAACATACGTAGCTATTACCCTCGAAAACTAAAACTTTTGAAATAGGAAAAGAGCCTTTAATCACATTCTTTACCATGTGCAATCATAAAATAGTCTAATATCTTCATTTTTTCAACATACGTAGCTATTACCCTCAAAAACTAAAACTTTTGAAATAGGAAAAGAGCCTTTAATCACATTCTTTACCATTTGCAATCATAAAATAGTCTAATATCTTCATTTTTTCAACATACGTAGCTATTACCCTCGAAAACTAAAACTTTTGAAATAGGAAAAGAGCCTTTAATCACATTCTTTACCATGTGCAATCATAAAATAGTCTAATATCTTCATTTTTTCAACATACGTAGCTATTACCCTCGAAAACTAAAACTTTTGAAATAGGAAAAGAGCCTTTAATCACATTCTTTACCATGTGCAATCATAAAATAGTCTAATATCTTCATTTTTTCAACATACGTAGCTATTACCCTCGAAAACTAAAACTTTTGAAATAGGAAAAGAGCCTTTAATCACATTCTTTACCATGTGCAATCATAAAATAGTCTAATATCTTCATTTTTTCAACATACGTAGCTATTACCCTCGAAAACTAAAACTTTTGAAATAGGAAAAGAGCCTTTAATCACATTCTTTACCATTGCAATCATAAAATAGTCTAATATCTTCATTTTTTCAACATACGTAGCTATTACCCTCGAAAACTAAAACTTTTGAAATAGGAAAAGAGCCTTTAATCACATTCTTTACCATGTGCAATCATAAAATAGTCTAATATCTTCATTTTTTCCACATACGTAGCTATTACCCTCGAAAACTAAAACTTTTGAAATAGGAAAAGAGCCTTTAATCACATTCTTTACCATGTGCAATCATAAAATAGTCTAATATCTTCATTTTTTCAACATACGTAGCTATTACCCCGAAAACTAAAACTTTTGAAATAGGAAAAGAGCCTTTAATCACATTCTTTACCATGTGCAATCATAAAATAGTCTAATATCTTCATTTTTTCAACATACGTAGCTATTACCCTCGAAAACTAAAACTTTTGAAATAGGAAAAGAGCCTTTAATCACATTCTTTACCATGTGCAATCATAAAATAGTCTAATATCTTCATTTTTTCCACATACGTAGCTATTACCCTCGAAAACTAAAACTTTTGACATAGGAAAAGAGCCTTTAATCACATTCTTTACCATGTGCAATCATAAAATAGTCTAATATCTTCATTTTTTCAACATACGTAGCTATTACCCTCGAAAACTAAAACTTTTGAAATAGGAAAAGAGCCTTTAATCACATTCTTTACCATGTGCAATCATAAAATAGTCTAATATCTTCATTTTTTCAACATACGTAGCTATTACCCTCGAAAACTAAAACTTTTGAAAATAGGAAAAGAGCCTTTCATCACATTCTTTACATTTGCAATCATAAAATAGTCTAATATCTTCATTTTTTCAACATACGTAGCTATTACCCTCGAAAACTAAAACTTTTGACATAGGAAAAGAGCCTTTAATCACATTCTTTACCATGTGCAATCATAAAATAGTCTAATATCTTCATTTTTTCAACATACGTAGCTATTACCCTCGAAAACTAAAACTTTTGAAATAGGAAAAGAGCCTTTAATCACATTCTTTACCATGTGCAATCATAAAATAGTCTAATATCTTCATTTTTTCAACATACGTAGCTATTACCCTCGAAAACTAAAACTTTTGAAATAGGAAAAGAGCCTTTAATCACATTCTTTACCATATGCAATCATAAAATAGTCTAATATCTTCATTTTTTCAACATACGTAGCTATTACCCTCGAAAACTAAAACTTTTGAAATAGGAAAAGAGCCTTTAATCACATTCTTTACCATGTGCAATCATAAAATTGTCTAATATCTTCATTTTTTCAACATACGTAGCTATTACCCTCGAAAACTAAAACTTTTGAAATAGGAAAAGAGCCTTTAATCACATTCTTTACCATGTGCAATCATAAAATAGTCTAATATCTTCATTTTTTCAACATACGTAGCTATTACCCTCGAAAACTAAAACTTTTGAAATAGGAAAAGAGCCTTTAATCAAATTCTTTACCATGTGCAATCATAAAATTGTCTAATATCTTCATTTTTTCAACATACGTAGCTATTACCCTCGAAAACTAAAACTTTTGAAATAGGAAAAGAGCCTTTAATCACATTCTTTACCATGTGCAATCATGAAATTGTCTAATATCTTCATTTTTTCAACATACGTAGCTATTACCCTCGAAAACTAAAACTTTTGAAATAGGAAAAGAGCCTTTAATCACATTCTTTACCATGTGCAATCATAAAATAGTCTAATATCTTCATTTTTTCAACATACGTAGCTATTACCCTCGAAAACTAAAACTTTTGAAATAGGAAAAGAGCCTTTAATCACATTCTTTACCATGTGCAATCATAAAATAGTCTAATATCTTCATTTTTTCAACATACGTAGCTATTACCCTCGAAAACTAAAACTTTTGAAATAGGAAAAGAGCCTTTAATCACATTCTTTACCATGTGCAATCATAAAATAGTCTAATATCTTCATTTTTTCAACATACGTAGCTATTACCCTCGAAAACTAAAACTTTTGAAATAGGAAAAGAGCCTTTAATCACATTCTTTACCATGTGCAATCATAAAATAGTCTAATATCTTCATTTTTTCAACATACGTAGCTATTACCCTCGAAAACTAAAACTTTTGAAATAGGAAAAGAGCCTTTAATCACATTCTTTACCTGTGCAATCATAAAATAGTCTAATATCTTCATTTTTTCAACATACGTAGCTATTACCCTCGAAAACTAAAACTTTTGAAATAGGAAAAGAGCCTTTAATCACATTCTTTACCATGTGCAATCATAAAATAGTCTAATATCTTCATTTTTTCAACATACGTAGCTATTACCCTCGAAAACTAAAACTTTTGAATAGGAAAAGAGCCTTTAATCACATTCTTTACCATTTGCAATCATAAAATAGTCTAATATCTTCATTTTTTCAACATACGTAGCTATTACCCTCGAAAACTAAAACTTTTGACATAGGAAAAGAGCCTTTAATCACATTCTTTACCATGTGCAATCATAAAACAGTCTAATATCTTCATTTTTTCAACATACGTAGCTATTACCCTCGAAAACTAAAACTTTTGACTTAGGAAAAGAGCCTTTAATCACATTCTTTACCATGTGCAATCATAAAATTGTCTAATATCTTCATTTTTTCCACAACAAAGCTATTACCCTCAAAAACTAAAACTTTTGACATAGGAAAAGAGCCTTTAATCACATTCTTTACCATGTGCAATCATAAAATTGTCTAATATCTTCATTTTTTCAACATACGTAGCTATTACCCTCGAACACTAAAACTTTTGAAATAGGAAAAGAGCCTTTAATCACATTCTTTACCATGTGCAATCATGAAATTGTCTAAAATCTTCATTTTTTCAACATACATAGCTATTACCCTCGAAAACTAAAACTTTTGAAATAGGAAAAGAGCCTTTAATCACATTCTTTACCATGTGCAATCATAAAGTAGTCTAATATCTTCATTTTTTCAACATACGTAGCTATTACCCTCGAAAAGTAAAACTTTTAAAATAGGAAAAGAGCCTTTAATCACATTCTTTACCATGTGCAATCATAAAATAGTCTAATATCTTCATTTTTTCAACATACGTAGCTATTACCCTCGAAAACTAAAACTTTTGAAATAGGAAAAGAGGAAATTGTCTAAAACTTTTGAAATAGGAAAAGAGCCTTTAATCACATTCTTTACCATGTGCAATCATAAAATAGTCTAATATCTTCATTTTTTCAACATACGTAGCTATTACCTTCGAAAACTAAAACTTTTGAAATAGGAAAAGAGCCTTTAATCACATTCTTTACCATTTGCAATCATAAAATAGTCTAATATCTTCATTTTTTCAACATACGTAGCTATTACCCTCGAAAACTAAAACTTTTGAAATAGGAAAAGAGCCTTTAATCACATTCTTTACCATGTGCAATCATAAAATAGTATAATATCTTCATTTTTTCCACAGACATAGCTATTACCCTCGAAAACTAAAACTTTTGAAATAGGAAAAGAGCCTTTAATCACATTCTTTACCCTGTGCAATCATAAAATAGTCTAATATCTTCATTTTTTCAACATACGTAGCTATTACCCTCGAAAACTAAAACTTTTGAAATAGGAAAAGAGCCTTTAATCACATTCTTTACCATGTACAATCATAAAATAGTCTAATATCTTCATTTTTTCAACATACGTAGCTATTACCCTCGAAAACTAAAACTTTTGACATAGGAAAAGAGCCTTTAATCACATTCTTTACCATTTGCAATCATAAAATAGTCTAATATCTTCATTTTTTCAACATACGTAGCTATTACCCTCGAAAACTAAAACTTTTGACATAGGAAAAGAGCCTTTAATCACATTCTTTACCATTGTGCAATCATAAAATAGTCTAATATCTTCATTTTTTCAACATACGTAGCTATTACCCTCGAAAACTAAAACTTTTGAAATAGGAAAAGAGCCTTTAATCACATTCTTTACCATGTGCAATCATAAAATAGTCTAATATCTTCATTTTTTCCACAGACATAGCTATTACCCTCGAAAACTAAAACTTTTGAAATAGGAAAAGAGCCTTTAATCACATTCTTTACCTTGTGCAATCATAAAATAGTCTAATATCTTCATTTTTTCAACATATGTAGCTATTACCCTCGAAAACTAAAACTTTTGAAATAGGAAAAGAGCCTTTAATCACATTCTTTACCATGTGCAATCATAAAATAGTCTAATATCTTCATTTTTTCAACATACGTAGCTATTACCCTCGAAAACTAAAACTTTTGAAATAGGAAAAGAGCCTTTAATCACATTCTTTACCATGTGCAATCATAAAATAGTCTAATATCTTCATTTTTTCAACATACGTAGCTATTACCCTCGAAAACTAAAACTTTTGAATAGGAAAAGAGCCTTTAATCACATTCTTAACCATGTGCAATCATAAAATAGTCTAATATCTTCATTTTTTCCACATACGTAGCTATTACCCTCGAAAACTAAAACTTTTGAAATAGGAAAAGAGCCTTTAATCACATTTTTTACCATGTGCAATCATAAAATAGTCTAATATCTTCATTTTTTAACATACGTAGCTATTACCCTCGAAAACTAAAACTTTTGAAATAGGAAAAGAGCCTTTAATCACATTCTTTACCATGTGCAATCATAAAATAGTCTAATATCTTCATTTTTTCCACATACGTAGCTATTACCCTCGAAAACTAAAACTTTTGAAATAGGAAAAGAGCCTTTAATCACATTCTTTACCATTTGCAATCATAAAATAGTCTAATATCTTCATTTTTTCCAACATACGTAGCTATTACCCTCGAAAACTAAAACTTTTGAAATAGGAAAAGAGCCTTTAATCACATTCTTTACCATGTGCAATCATAAAATAGTCTAATATCTTCATTTTTTCAACATACGTAGCTATTACCCTCGAAAACTAAAACTTTTGAAATAGGAAAAGAGCCTTTAATCACATTCTTTACCATTTGCAATCATAAAATAGTCTAATATCTTCATTTTTTCCACATACGTAGCTATTACCCTCGAAAACTAAAACTTTTGACATAGGAAAAGAGCCTTTAATCACATTCTTTACCATGTGCAATCATAAAAGAGTCTAATATCTTCATTTTTTCAACATACGTAGCTATTACCCTCGAAAACTAAACTTTTGAAATAGGAAAAGAGCCTTTAATCACATTCTTTACCATGTGCAATCATAAAAGTAGTCTAATATCTTCATTTTTTCAACATACGTAGCTATTACCCTCGAAAAGACTAAAACTTTTGAAATAGGAAAAGAGCCTTTAATCACATTCTTTACCATGTGCAATCATAAAATTAGTCTAATATCTTCATTTTTTCAACATACGTAGCTATTACCCTCGAAAACTAAAACTTTTGAAATAGGAAAAGAGCCTTTAATCACATTCTTTACCATGTGCAATCATAAAATTGTCTAATATCTTCATTTTTTCAACATACGTAGCTATTACCCTCGAAAACTAAAACTTTTGAAATAGGAAAAGAGCCTTTAATCACATTCTTTACCATGTGCAATCATAAAATAGTCTACTATCTTCATTTTTTCAACATACGTAGCTATTACCCTCGAAAACTAAAACTTTTGAAATAGGAAAAGAGCCTTTAATCACATTCTTTACCATGTGCAATCATAAAATTGTCTAATATCTTCATTTTTTCAACATACGTAGCTATTACCCTCGAAAACTGAAACTTTTGAAATAGGAAAAGAGCCTTTAATCACATTCTTTACCATGTGCAATCATGAAATTGTCTAATATCTTCATTTTTTCAACATACGTAGCTATTACCCTCGAAAACTAAAATTTTTGAAATAGGAAAAGAGCCTTTAGTCACATTCTTTACCATGTGCAATCATAAAATTGTCTAATATCTTCATTTTTTCAACATACGTAGCTATTACCCTCGAACACTAAAACTTTTGAAATAGGAAAAGAGCCTTTAATCACATTCTTTACCATGTGCAATCATGAAATTGTCTAAAATCTTCATTTTTTCAACATACATAGCTATTACCCTCGAAAACTAAAACTTTTGAAATAGGAAAAGAGCCTTTAATCACATTCTTTACCATGTGCAATCATAAAGTAGTCTAATATCTTCATTTTTTCAACATACGTAGCTATTACCCTCGAAAAGTAAAACTTTTGAAATAGGAAAAGAGCCTTTAATCAAATTCTTTACCATATGCAATCATAAAATTGTCTAATATCTTCATTTTTTCAACATACATAGCTATTACCCTCGAACACTAAAACTTTTGAAATAGGAAAAGAGCCTTTAATCACATTCTTTACCATGTGCAATCATGAAATTGTCAACTTTTGAAATAGGAAAAGAGCCTTTAATCACATTCTTTACCATGTGCAATCATAAAATAGTCTAATATCTTCATTTTTTCAACATACGTAGCTATTACCCTCGAAAACTAAAACTTTTGACATAGGAAAAGAGCCTTTAATTACATTCTTTACCATTTGCAATCATAAAATAGTCTAATATCTTCATTTTTTCAACATACGTAGCTATTACCCTCGAAAACTAAAACTTTTGAAATAGGAAAAGGGCCTTTAATCACATTCTTTACCATGTGCAATCATAAAATAGTCTAATATCTTCATTTTTTCAACATACGTAGCTATTACCTTCGAAAACTAAAACTTTTGAAATAGGAAAAGAGCCTTTAATCAGATTCTTTACCATTTGCAATCATAAAATAGTCTAATATCTTCATTTTTTCAACATACGTAGCTCTTACCCCCGAAAACTAAAACTTTTGTAATAGGAAAAGAGCCTTTAATCACATTCTTTACCATGTGCAATCATAAAATAGTCTAATATCTTCATTTTTTCCACAGAAATAGCTATTACCCTCGAAAACTAAAACTTTTGAAATAGGAAAAGAGCCTTTAATCACATTCTTTACCCTGTGCAATCATAAAATAGTCTAATATCTTCATTTTTTCAACATACGTAGCTATTACCCTCGAAAACTAAAACTTTTGAAATAGGAAAAGAGCCTTTAATCACATTCTTTACCATGTACAATCATAAAATAGTCTAATATCTTCATTTTTTCAACATACGTAGCTATTACCCTCGAAAACTAAAACTTTTGACATAGGAAAAGAGCCTTTAATCACATTCTTTACCATTTGCAATCATAAAATAGTCTAATATCTTCATTTTTTCAACATACGTAGCTATTACCCTCGAAAACTAAAACTTTTGACATAGGAAAAGAGCCTTTAATCACATTCTTTACCATTTGCAATCATAAAACAGTCTAATATCTTCATTTTTTCAACATACGTAGCTATTACCCTCGAAAATTAAAACTTTTGACTTAGGAAAAGAGCCTTTAATCACATTCTTTACCATGTGCAATCATAAAATAGTCTAATATCTTCATTTTTTCCACAGACATAGCTATTACCCTCGAAAACTAAAACTTTTGAAATAGGAAAAGAGCCTTTAATCACATTCTTTACCCTGTGCAATCATAAAATAGTCTAATATCTTAATTTTTTCAACATTGTAGCTATTACCCTCGAAAACTAAAACTTTTGAAATAGGAAAAGAGCCTTTAATCACATTCTTTACCATGTGCAATCATAAAATAGTCTAATATCTTCATTTTTTCAACATACGTAGTTATTACCCTCGAAAACTAAAACTTTTGAAATAGGAAAAGAGACTTTAATCACATTCTTTACCATTTGCAATCATAAAATAGTCTAATATCTTCATTTTTTCCACATACGTAGCTATTACCCTCGAAAACTAAAACTTTTGACATAGGAAAAGAGCCTTTAATCACATTCTTAACCATGTGCAATCATAAAATAGTCTAATATCTTCATTTTTTCAACATACGTAGCTATTACCCTCGAAAACTAAAACTTTTGAAATAGGAAAAGAGCCTTTAATCACATTCTTTACCATTTGCAATCATAAAATAGTCTAATATCTTCATTTTTTCAACATACGTAGCTATTACCCTTGAAAACTAAAACTTTTGAAATAGGAAAAGAGCCTTTAATCACATTCTTTACCATGTGCAATCATAAAATAGTCTAATATCTTCATTTTTTCCACAAACATAGCTATTACCCTCGAAAACTAAAACTTTTGAAATAGGAAAAGAGACTTTAATCACATTCTTTACCATTTGCAATCATAAAATAGTCTAATATCTTCATTTTTTCCACATACGTAGCTATTACCCTCGAAAACTAAAACTTTTGACATAGGAAAAGAGCCTTTAATCACATTCTTTACCATGTGCAATCATAAAATAGTCTAATATCTTCATTTTTTCAACATACGTAGCTATTACCCTCGAAAACTAAAACTTTTGAAATAGGAAAAGAGCCTTTAATCACATTTTTTACCATGTGCAATCATAAAATAGTCTAATATCTTCATTTTTTAACATACGTAGCTACTACCCTCGAAAACTAAAACTTTTGACATAGGAAAAGAGCCTTTAATCACATTCTTTACCATGTGCAATCATAAAATTGTCTAATATCTTCATTTTTTCAACATACGTAGCTATTACCCTCGAAGACTAATACTTTTGAAATAGGAACAGAGCCTTTAATCACATTCTTTACCATGTGCAATCATAAAGTAGTCTAATATCTTCATTTTTTCAACATACGTAGCTATTACCCTCGAAAAGTAAAACTTTTGAAATAGGAAAAGAGCCTTTAATCAAATTCTTTACCATATGCAATCATAAAATTGTCTAATATCTTCATTTTTTCAACATACGTAGCTATTACCCTCGAACACTAAAACTTTTAAATAGGAAAAGAGCCTTTAATCACATTCTTTACCATGTGCAATCATGAAATTGTCTAAAATCTTCATTTTTTCAACATACATAGCTATTCCTTCGAAAACTAAAACTTTTGAAATAGAAAAAGAGCCTTTAATCACATTCTTTACCATGTGCAATCATAAAATAGTCTACTATCTTCATTTTTTCAACATACGTAGCTATTACCCTCGAAAACTAAAACTTATGAAATAGGAAAAGAGCCTTTAATCAAATTCTTTACCATGTGCAATCATAAAAT
>NW_027065437.1:17767-39769 GCF_032884065.1 Artemia franciscana
TGCAATCATAAAATAGTCTACTATCTTCATTTTTTCAACATACGTAGCTATTACCCTCGACAACTAAAACTTATGATATAGGAAAAGAGCCTTTAATCAAATTCTTTACCATGTGCAATCATAAAATTGTCTAATATCTTCATTTTTTCAACATACGTAGCTATTACCCTCGAAAACTGAAACTTTTGAAATAGGAAAAGAGCCTTTAATCACATTCTTTACCATGTGCAATCATGAAATTGTCTAATATCTTCATTTTTTCAACATACGTAGCTATTACCCTCGAAAACTAAAACTTTTGAAATAGGAAAAGAGCCTTTAGTCACATTCTTTACCATTTGCAATCATAAAATAGTCTAATATCTTCATTTTTTCAACATACGTAGCTATTACCCTCAAAAACTAAAACTTTTGACATAGGAAAAGAGCCTTTAATTACATTCTTTACCATTTGCAATCATAAAATAGTCTAATATCTTCATTTTTTCAACATACGTAGCTATTACCCTCGAAAACTAAAACTTTTGAAATAGGAAAAGGGCCTTTAATCACATTCTTTACCATGTGCAATCATAAAATAGTCTAATATCTTCATTTTTTCAACATACGTAGCTATTACCTTCGAAAACTAAAACTTTTGAAATAGGAAAAGAGCCTTTAATCACATTCTTTGCCATTTGCAATCATAAAATAGTCTAATATCTTCATTTTTTCAACATACGTAGCTCTTACCCCCGAAAACTAAAACTTTTGAAATAGGAAAAGAGCCTTTAATCACATTCTTTACCATGTGCAATCATAAAATAGTCTAATATCTTCATTTTTTCCACAGAAATAGCTATTACCCTCGAAAACTAAAACTTTTGAAATAGGAAAAGAGCCTTTAATCACATTCTTTACCCTGTGCAATAATAAAATAGTCTAATATCTTCATTTTTTCAACATACGTACCTATTACCCTCGAAAACTAAAACTTTTGAAATAGGAAAAGAGCCTTTAATCACATTCTTTACCATGTACAATCATAAAATAGTCTAATATCTTCATTTTTTCGACATACGTAGCTATTACCCTCGAAAACTAAAACTTTTGACATAGGAAAAGAGCCTTTAATCACATTCTTTACCATTTGCAATCATAAAATAGTCTAATATCTTCATTTTTTCAACATACGTAGCTATTACCCTCGAAAACTAAAACTTTTGACATAGGAAAAGAGCCTTTAATCACATTCTTTACCATTTGCAATCATAAAACAGTCTAATATCTTCATTTTTTCAACATACGTAGCTATTACCCTCGAAAATTAAAACTTTTGACTTAGGAAAAGTGCCTTTAATCACATTCTTTACCATGTGCAATCATAAAATTGTCTAATATCTTCATTTTTTCCACAGACAAAGCTCTTACCCCCAAAAACTAAAACTTTTGACATAGGAAAAGAGCCTTTAATCACATTCTTTACCATGTGCAATATAAAATTGTCTAATATCTTCATTTTTTCAACATACGTAGCTATTACCCTCGAAAACTATAACTTTTGTAATAGGAAAAGAGCCTTTAATCACATTCTTTACCATGTGCAATCATAAAATAGTCTAATATCTTCATTTTTTCAACATACGTAGCTATTACCCTCGAAAACTAAAACTTTTGAAATAGGAAAAGAGCCTTTAATCACATTCTTTACCATGTGCAATCATAAAATAGTCTAATATCTTCATTTTTTCCACAGAAATAGCTATTACCCTCGAAAACTAAAACTTTTGAAAAAGGAAAAGAGCCTTTAATCACATTCTTTACCATGTGCAATCATAAAGTAGTCTAATATCTTCATTTTTTCAACATATGTAGCTATTACCCTCTAAAACTAAAACTTTTGAAATAGGAAAAGAGCCTTTAATCACATTCTTAACCATGTGCAATCATAAAATAGTCTAATATCTTCATTTTTTCAACATACGTAGTTATTACCCTCGAAAACTAAAACTTTTGACATAGGAAAAGAGCCTTTAATCACATTCTTCACCATGTGCAATCATAAAATGGTCTAATATCTTCATTTTTTCAACATACGTAGCTATTACCCTCGAAAACTAAAACTTTTGAAACAGGAAAAGAGCCTTTAATCACATTCTTTACCATGTGCAATCATAAAATAGTCTAATTTCTTCATTTTTTCAACATACGTAGCTATTACCCTCGAAAACTAAAACTTTTGACATAGGAAAAGAGCCTTTAATTACATTCTTTACCATTTGCAATCTTAAAATAGTCTAATATCTTCATTTTTTCAACATACGTAGCTATTACCCTCGAAAACTAAAACTTTTGAAATAGGAAAAGGGCCTTTAATCACATTCTTTACCATGTGCAATCATAAAATAGTCTAATATCTTCATTTTTTCAACATACGTAGCTATTAACCTCGAAAACTAAAACTTTTGAAATAGGAAAAGAGCCTTTAATCACATTCTTTACCATTTGCAATCATAAAATAGTCTAATATCTTCATTTTTTCAACATACGTAGCTCTTACCGCCGAAAACTAAAACTTTTGTAATAGGAAAAGAGCCTTTAATCACATTCTTTACCATGTGCAATCATAAAATAGTCTAATATCTTCATTTTTTCCACAGAAATAGCTATTACCCTCGAAAACTAAAACTTTTGAAATAGGAAAAGAGCCTTTAATCACATTCTTTACCCTGTGCAATCATAAAATAGTCTAATATCTTAATTTTTTCAACATACGTAGCTATTACCCTCGAAAACTAAAACTTCTGAAAAAGGAAAAGAGCCTTTAATAACATTCTTTACCATGTACAATCATAAAATAGTCTAATATCTTCATTTTTTCAACATACGTAGCTATTACCCTCGAAAACTAAAACTTTTGACATAGGAAAAGAGCCTTTAATCACATTCTTTACCATTTGCAATCATAAAATAGTCTAATATCTTCATTTTTTCAACATACGTAGCTATTACCCTCGAAAACTAAAACTTTTGACATAGGAAAAGAGCCTTTAATCTCATTCTTTACCATTTGCAATCATAAAACAGTCTAATATCTTCATTTTTTCAACATACGTAGCTATTACCCTCGAAAATTAAAACTTTTGACTTAGGAAAGAGCCTTTAATCACATTCTTTACCATGTGCAATCATAAAATTGTCTAATATGTTCATTTTTTCCACAGACAAAGCTCTTACCCCCAAAAACTAAAACTTTTGACATAGGAAAAGAGCCTTTAATCACATTCTTTACCATGTGCAATCATAAAATTGTCTAATATCTTCATTTTTTCAACATACGTAGCTATTACCCTCGAAAACTAAAACTTTTGAAATAGGAATAGAGCCTTTAATCACATTCTTTACCATGTGCAATCATAAAATTGTCTAATATCTTCATTTTTTCAACATACGTAGCTATTACCCTCGAAAACTAAAACTTTTGAAATAGGAAAAGAGCCTTTAATCACATTCTTTACCATGTGCAATCATAAAATAGTCTAATATCTTCATTTTTTCCACAGACATAGCTATTACCCTCGAAAACTAAAACTTTTGAAATAGGAAAAGAGCCTTTAATCACATTATTTACCATGTGCAATCATAAAATAGTCTAATATCTTCATTTTTTCAACATATGTAGCTATTACCCTCGAAAACTAAAACTTTTGAAATAGGAAAAGAGCCTTTAATCACATTCTTAACCATGTGCAATCATAAAATAGTCCTAATATCTTCATTTTTTCAACATACGTAGTTATTACCCTCGAAAACTAAAACTTTTGACATAGGAAAAGAGCCTTTAATCACATTCTTTACCATGTGCAATCATAAAATAGTCTAATATCTTCATTTTTTCAACATACGTAGCTATTACCCTCGAAAACTAAAACTTTTGACATAGGAAAAGAGCCTTTAATTACAATCTTTACCATTTGCAATCTTAAAATAGTCTAATATCTTCATTTTTTCAACATACGTAGCTATTACCCTCGAAAACTAAAACTTTTGACATAGGAAAAGAGCCTTTAATCACATTCTTTACCATTTGCAATCATAAAACAGTCTAATATCTTCATTTTTTCAACATACGTAGCTATTACCCTCGAAAATTAAAACTTTTGACTTAGGAAAAGAGCCTTTAATCACATTCTTTACCATGTGCAATCATAAAATTGTCTAATATCTTCATTTTTTCCACAGACAAAGCTCTTACCCCCAAAAACTAAAACTTTTGACACAGGAAAAGAGCCTTTAATCACATTCTTTACCATGTGCAATCATAAAATTGTCTAATATCTTCATTTTTTCAACATACGTAGCTATTACCCTCGAACACTAAAACTTTTGAAATAGGAAAAGAGCCTTTAATCACATTCTTTACCATGTGCAATCATGAAATTGTCTAAAATCTTCATTTTTTCAACATACATAGCTATTACCCTCGAAAACTAAAACTTTTGAAATAGGAAAGAGCCTTTAATCACATTCTTTACCATGTGCAATCATAAAATAGTCTACTATCTTCATTTTTTCAACATATGTAGCTATTACCCTCGAAAACTGAAACTTTTGAAATAGGAAAAGAGCCTTTAATCACATTCTTTACCATGTGCAATCATGAAATTGTCTAATATCTTCATTTTTTCAACATACGTAGCTATTACCCTCGAAAACTAAAACTTTTGAAATAGGAAAAGAGCCTTTAGTCACATTCTTTACCATTTGCAATCATAAAATAGTCTAATATCTTCATTTTTTCAACATACGTAGCTATTACCCTCGAAAACTAAAACTTTTGACATAGGAAAAGAGCCTTTAATTACATTCTTTACCATTTGCAATCATAAAATAGTCTAATATCTTCATTTTTTCAACATACGTAGCTATTACCCTCGAAAACTAAAACTTTTGAAATAGGAAAAGGGCCTTTAATCACATTCTTTACAATGTGCAATCATAAAATAGTCTAATATCTTCATTTTTTCAACATACGTAGCTATTACCTTCGAAAATTAAAACTTTTGAAATAGGAAAAGAGCCTTTAATCACATTCTTTACCATTTGCAATCATAAAATAGTCTAATATCTTCATTTTTTCAACATACGTAGCTCTTACCCCCGAAAACTAAAACTTTTGTAATAGGAAAAGAGCCTTTAATCACATTCTTTACCATGTGCAATCATAAAATAGTCTAATATCTTCATTTTTTCCACAGAAATAGCTATTACCCTCGAAAACTAAAACTTTTGAAATAGGAAAAGAGCCTTTAATCACATTCTTTACCCTGTGCAATAATAAAATAGTCTAATATCTTAATTTTTTCAAATACGTACCTATTACCCTCGAAAACTAAAACTTTTGACATAGGAAAAGAGCCTTTAATAACATTCTTTACCATGTACAATCATAAAATAGTCTAATATCTTCATTTTTTCAACATACGTAGCTATTACCCTCGAAAACTAAAACTTTTGACATAGGAAAAGAGCTTTTAATCACATTCTTTACCATTTGCAATCATAAAATAGTCTAATATCTTCATTTTTTCAACATACGTAGCTATTACCCTCGAAAACTAAAACTTTTGACATAGGAAAAGAGCCTTTAATCACATTCTTTACTATTTGCAATCATAAAACAGTCTAATATCTTCATTTTTTCAAAATACGTAGCTATTACCCTCGAAAATTAAAACTTTTGACTTAGGAAAAGAGCCTTTAATCACATTCTTTACCATGTGCAATCATAAAATTGTCTAATATCTTCATTTTTTCCACAGACAAAGCTCTTACCCCCAAAAACTAAAACTTTTGACATAGGAAAAGAGCCTTTAATCACATTCTTTACCATGTGCAATCATAAAATTGTCTAATATCTTCATTTTTTCAACATACGTAGCTATTACCCTCGAAAGCTATAACTTTTGACATAGGAAAAGAGCCTTTAATCACATTCTTTACCATGTGCAATCATAAAATAGTCTAATATCTTCATTTTTTCAACATACGTAGCTATTACCCTCGAAAACTAAAACTTTTGAAATAGGAAAAGAGCCTTTAATCACATTCTTTACCATGTGCAATCATAAAATAGTCTAATATCTTCATTTTTTCCACAGAAATACCTATTACCCTCGAAAACTGAAACTTTTGAAATAGGAAAAGAGCCTTTAATCACATTCTTTACCATGTGCAATCATAAAGTAGTCTAATATCTTCATTTTTTCAACATATGTAGCTATTACCCTCGAAAACTAAAACTTTTAAAGTAGGAAAAGAGCCTTTAATCACATTCTTAACCATGTGCAATCATAAAATAGTCTAATATCTTCATTTTTTCAAAATACGTAGTTATTACCCTCGAAAACTAAAACTTTTGACATAGGAAAAGAGCCTTTAATCACATTCTTTACCATGTGCAATCATAAAATAGTCTAATATCTTCATTTTTTCAACATACGTAGCTATTACCCTCGAAAACTAAAACTTTTGAAACAGGAAAAGAGCCTTTAATCACATTCTTTACCATGTGCAATCATAAAATAGTCTAATATCTTCATTTTTTCAACATACGTAAGCTATTACCCTCGAAAACTAAAACTTTTGACATAAGAAAAGAGCCTTTAATTACATTCTTTACCATTTGCAATCTTAAAATAGTCTAATATCTTCATTTTTTCAACATACGTAGCTATTACCCTCGAAAACTAAAACTTTTGAAATAGGAAAAGGGCCTTTAATCACATTCTTTACCATGTGCAATCATAAAATAGTCTAATATCTTCATTTTTTCAACATACGTAGCTATTAACCTCGAAAACTAAAACTTTTGAAATAGGAAAAGAGCCTTTAATCACATTCTTTACCATTTGCAATCATAAAATAGTCTAATATCTTCATTTTTTCAACATACGTAGCTCTTACCGCCGAAAACTAAAACTTTTGTAATAGGAAAAGAGCCTTTAATCACATTCTTTACCATGTGCAATCATAAGATAGTCTAATATCTTCATTTTTTCCACAGACATAGCTATTACCCTCGAAGACTAAAACTTTTGAAATAGGAAAAGAGCCTTAATCACATTCTTTACCCTGTGCAATCATAAAATAGTCTAATATCTTCATTTTTTCAACATACGTAGCTATTACCCTCGAAAACTAAAACTTTTGAAATAGGAAAAGAGCATTTAATCACATTCTTTACCCCATGTGCAATCATAAAATAGTCTAATATCTTCATTTTTTTCCACAGACATAGCTATTACCCTTGAAAACTAAAACTTTTGAAATAAGAAAAAAAGCCTTGAATCACATTCTTTACCATGTGCAATCATAATATAGTCTAATATCTTCATTTTTTCAACATACGTAGCTCTTACCGCCGAAACTAAAACTTTTGTAATAGGAAAAGAGCCTTTAATCACATTCTTTACCATGTGCAATCATAAAATAGTCTAATATCTTCATTTTTTTCACAGAAATAGCTATTACCCTCGAAAACTAAAACTTTTGAAATAGGAAAAGAGCCTTTAATCACATCTTCATTTTTTCAACATACGTATCTATTACCCTCGAAAACTAAAACTTTTGACATAGGAAAAGAGCCTTTAATCACATTCTTTACCATTTGCAATCATGAAATTGTCTAAAATCTTCATTTTTTCAACATACATAGCTATTACCCTCGAAAACTAAAACTTTTGAAATAGGAAAAGAGCCTTTAATCAAATTCTTTACCATGTGCAATCATAAAATTGTCTAATATCTTCATTTTTTCAACATACGTAGCTATTACCCTCGAAAACTGAAACTTTTGAAATAGGAAAAGAGCCTTTAATCACATTCTTTACCATGTGCAATCATGAAATTGTCTAATATCTTCATTTTTTTCAACATACGTAGCTATTACCCTCGAAAACTAAAACTTTTGACATAGGAAAAGAGCCTTTAATTACATTCTTTACCATTTGCAATCATAAAATAGTCTAATATCTTCATTTTTTCAACATACGTAGCTATTACCCTCAAAAACTAAAACTTTTGAAATAGGAAAAGGGCCTTTAATCACATTCTTTACCATGTGCAATCATAAAATAGTCTAATATCTTCATTTTTTCAACATACGTAGCTATTACCTTCGAAAACTAAAACTTTTGTAATAGGAAAAGAGCCTTTAATCACATTCTTTACCATGTGCAATCATAAAATAGTCTAATATCTTCATTTTTTCCACAGAAATAGCTATTACCCTCGAAAACTAAAACTTTTGAAATAGGAAAAGATCCTTTAATCACATTCTTTACCCTGTGCAATAATAAAATAGTCTAATATCTTCATTTTTTCAACATACGTAGCTATTACCCTCGAAAACTAAAACTTTTGACATAGGAAAAGAGCCTTTAATCACATTCTTTACCATTTGCAAACATAAAATAGTCTAATATCTTCATTTTTTCAACATACGTAGCTATTACCCTCGAAAACTAAAACTTTTGACATAGGAAAAGAGCCTTTAATCACATTCTTTACCATTTGCAATCATAAAACAGTCTAATATCTTCCTTTTTTCAACATACGTAGCTATTACCCTCGAAAATTAAAACTTTTGACTTAGGAAAAGAGCCTTTAATCACATTCTTTACCATGTGCAATCATAAAATTGTCTAATATCTTCATTTTTTCCACAGACAAAGCTCTTACCCCCAAAAACTAGATTTTTTGACATAGGAAAAGAGCCTTTAATCACATTCTGTACCATGTGCAATCATAAAATTGTCTAATATCTTCATTTTTTCAACATACGTAGCTATTACCCTCGAAAACTATAACTTTTGACATAGGAAAAGAGCCTTTAATCACATTCTTTACCATGTGCAATCATAAAATTGTCTAATATCTTCATTTTTTCAACATACGTAGCTATTACCCTCGAAAACTAAAACTTTTGAAATAGGAAAAGAGCCTTTAATCACATTCTTTACCATGTGCAATCATAAAATAGTCTAATATCTTCATTTTTTCCACAGAAATAGCTATTACCCTCGAAAACTAAAACTTTTGAAATAGGAGAAGAGCCTTTAATCACATTCTTTACCATGTGCAATCATAAAGTAGTCTAATATCTTCATTTTTTCAACATATGTAGCTATTACCCTCGAAAACTAAAACTTTTGAAATAGGAAAAGAGCCTTTAATCACATTCTTAACCATGTGCAATCATAAAATAGTCTAATATCTTCATTTTTTCAACATACGTAGTTATTACCCTCGAAAACTAAAACTTTTGACATAGGAAAAGAGCCTTTAATCACATTCTTTACCATGTGCAATCATAAAATAGTCTAATATCTTCATTTTTTCAACATACGTAGCTATTACCCTCGAAAACTAAAACTTTTGAAACAGGAAAAGAGCCTTTAATCACATTCTTTACCATGTGCAATCATAAAATAGTCTAATATCTTCATTTTTTCAACATACGTAGCTATTATCCTCGAAAACTAAAACTTTTGACATAGGAAAAGAGCCTTTAATTACATTCTTTACCATTTGCAATCTTAAAATAGTCTAATATCTTCATTTTTTCAACATACGTAGCTATTACCCTCGAAAACTAAAACTTTTGAAATAGGAAAAGGGCCTTTAATCACATTCTTTACCATGTGCAATCATAAAATAGTCTAATATCTTCATTTTTTCAACATACGTAGCTATTAACCTCGAAAACTAAAACTTTTGAAATAGGAAAAGAGCCTTTAATCACATTCTTTACCATTTGCAATCATAAAATAGTCTAATATCTTCATTTTTTCCACAGAAATAGCTATTACCCTCGAAAACTAAAACTTTTGAAATAGGAAAAGAGCCTTTAATCACATTCTTTACCCAGTGCAATCATAAAATAGTCTAATATCTTCATTTTTTCAACATACGTAGCTCTTACCGCCGAAAACTAAAACTTTGTAATAGGAAAAGAGCCTTTAATCACATTCTTTACCATGTGCAATCATAAAATAGTCTAATATCTTCATTTTTTCCACAGAAATAGCTATTACCCTCGAAAACTAAAACTTTTGAAATAGGAAAAGAGCCTTTAATCACATTCTTTACCCTGTGCAATCATAAAATAGTCTAATATCTTGATTTTTTCAACATACGTAGCTATTACCCTCGAAAACTAAAACTTTTGAAATAGGAAAAGAGCCTTTAATCACATTCTTTACCCCATGTGCAATCATAAAATAGTCTAATATCTTCATTTTTTTCCACAGACATAGCTATTACCCTCGAAAACTAAAACTTTTGAAATAGGAAAAGAGCCTTTAATCACATTCTTTACCCCATGTGCAATCATAAAATAGTCTAATATCTTCATTTTTTCCACAAACATAGCTATTACCCTCGAAAACTAAAACTTTTGAAATAGGAAAAGAGACTTTAATCACATTCTTTACCATTTGCAATCATAAAATAGTCTAATATCTTCATTTTTTCCACATACGTAGCTATTACCCTCGAAAACTAAAACTTTTGACATAGGAAAAGAGCCTTTAATCACATTCTTTACCATGTGCAATCATAAAATAGTGTAATATCTTCATTTTTTCAACATACGTAGCTATTACCCTCGAAAACTAAAACTTTTGAAATAGGAAAAGAGCCTTTAATCACATTTTTTACCATGTGCAATCATAAAATAGTCTAATATCTTCATTTTTTAACATACGTAGCTACTACCCTCGAAAACTAAAACTTTTGACATAGGAAAAGAGCCTTTAATCACATTCTTTACCATGTGCAATCATAAAATTGTCTAATATCTTCATTTTTTCAACATACGTAGCTATTACCCTCGAAGACTAATACTTTTGAAATAGGAACAGAGCTTTTAATCACATTCTTTACCATGTGCAATCATAAAGTAGTCTAATATCTTCATTTTTTCAACATACGTAGCTATTACCCTCGAAAAGTAAAACTTTTGAAATAGGAAACGAGCCTTTAATCAAATTCTTTACCACATGCAATCATAAAATTGTCTAATATCTTCATTTTTTCAACATACGTAGCTATTACCCTCGAAAACTAAAACTTTTGAAATAGGAAAAGAGCCTTTAATCACATTCTATACCATGTGCAATCATAAAATAGTCTACTATCTTCATTTTTTCAACATACGTAGCTATTACCCTCGAAAACTAAAACTTTTGAAACAGGAAAAGAGCCTTTAATCACATTCTTTACCATGTGCAATCATAAAATAGTCTAATTTCTTCATTTTTTCAACATACGTAGCTATTACCCTCGAAAACTAAAACTTTTGACATAGGAAAAGAGCATTTAATTACATTCTTTACCATTTGCAATCTTAAAATAGTCTAATATCTTCATTTTTTCAACATACGTAGCTATTACCCTCGAAAACTAAAACTTTTGAAATAGGAAAAGGGCCTTTAATCACATTCTTTACCATGTGCAATCATAAAATAGTCTAATATCTTCATTTTTTCAACATACGTAGCTATTACCTTCGAAAACTAAAACTTTTGAAATAGGAAAAGAGCCTTTACTCACATTCTTTACCATTTGCAATCATAAAATAGTCTAATATCTTCATTTTTTCAACATACGTAGCTCTTACCCCCGAAAACTAAAACTTTTGTAATAGGAAAAGAGCCTTTAATCACATTCTTTACCATGTGCAATCATAAAATAGTCTAATATCTTCATTTTTTCAACATACGTAGCTATTACCCTCGAAAACTAAAACTTTTGAAATAGGAAAAGAGCCTTTAATCACATTCTTTACCATGTACAATCATAAAATAGTCTAATATCTTCATTTTTTCAACATACGTAGCTATTACCCTCGAAAACTAAAACTTTTGACATAGGAAAAGAGCCTTTAATCACATTCTTTACCATTTGCAATCATAAAATAGTCTAATATCTTCATTTTTTCAACATACGTAGCTATTACCCTCGAAAACTAAAACTTTTGACATAGGAAAAGAGCCTTTAATCACATTCTTTACCATTTGCAATCATAAAACAGTCTAATATCTTCATTTTTTCAACATACGTAGCTATTACCCTCGAAAATTAAAACTTTTGACTTAGGAAAAGAGCTTTTAATCACATTCTTTACCATGTGCAATCATAAAATTGTCTAATATCTTCATTTTTTCCACAGACAAAGCTCTTACCCCCAAAAACTAAAACTTTTGACATAGGAAAAGAGCCTTTAATCACATTCTTTACCATGTGCAATCATAAAATTGTCTAATATCTTCATTTTTTCAACATACGTAGCTATTACCCTCGAAAACTATAACTTTTGACATAGGAAAAGAGACTTTAATCACATTCTTTACCATGTGCAATCATAAAATAGTCTAATATCTTCATTTTTTCAACATACGTAGTTATTACCCTCGAAAACTAAAACTTTTGACATAGGAAAAGAGCCTTTAATCACATTCTTTACCATGTGCAATCATAAAATAGTCTAATATCTTCATTTTTTCAACATACGTAGCTATTACCCTCGAAAACTAAAACTTTTGACATAGGAAAAGAGCCTTTAATTACATTCTTTACCATTTGCAATCTTAAAATAGTCTAATATCTTCATTTTTTCAACATACGTAGCTATTACCCTCGAAAACTAAAACTTTTGAAATAGGAAAAGGGCCTTTAATCACATTCTTTACCATGTGCAATCATAAAATAGTCTAATATCTTCATTTTTTCAACATACGTAGCTATTAACCTCGAAAACTAAAACTTTTGAAATAGGAAAAGAGCCTTTAATCACATTCTTTACCATTTGCAATCATAAAATAGTCTAATATCTTCATTTTTTCCACAGAAATAGCTATTACCCTCGAAAACTAAAACTTTTGAAATAGGAAAAGAGCCTTTAATCACATTCTTTACCCAGTGCAATCATAAAATAGTCTAATATCTTCATTTTTTCAACATACGTAGCTCTTACCGCCGAAAACTAAAACTTTTGTAATAGGAAAAGAGCCTTTAATCACATTCTTTACCATGTGCAATCATAAAATAGTCTAATATCTTCATTTTTTCCACAGAAATAGCTATTACCCTCGAAAACTAAAACTTTTGAAATAGGAAAAGAGCCTTTAATCACATTCTTTACCCTGTGCAATCATAAAATAGTCTAATATCTTGATTTTTTCAACATACGTAGCTGTTACCCTCGAAAACTAAAACTTTTGAAATAGGAAAAGAGCCTTTAATCACATTCTTTACCCCATGTGCAATCATAAAATAGTCTAATATCTTCATTTTTTTCCACAGACATAGCTATTACCCTTGAAAACTAAAACTTTTGAAATAGGAAAAGAGCCTTTAATCACATTCTTTACCCCATGTGCAATCATAAAATAGTCTAATATCTTCATTTTTTCCACAAACATAGCTATTACCCTCGAAAACTAAAACTTTTGAAATAGGAAAAGAGACTTTAATCACATTCTTTACCATTTGCAATCATAAAATAGTCTAATATCTTCATTTTTTCCACATACGTAGCTATTACCCTCGAAAACTAAAACTTTTGACATAGGAAAAGAGCCTTTAATCACATTCTTTACCATGTGCAATCATAAAATAGTGTAATATCTTCATTTTTTCAACATACGTAGCTATTACCCTCGAAAACTAAAACTTTTGAAATAGGAAAAGAGCCTTTGATCACATTTTTTACCATGTGCAATCATAAAATAGTCTAATATCTTCATTTTTTAACATACGTAGCTACTACCCTCGAAAACTAAAACTTTTGACATAGGAAAAGAGCCTTTAATCACATTCTTTACCATGTGCAATCATAAAATTGTCTAATATCTTCATTTTTTCAACATACGTAGCTATTACCCTCGAAGACTAATACTTTTGAAATAGGAACAGAGCTTTTAATCACATTCTTTACCATGTGCAATCATAAAATAGTCTAATATCTTCATTTTTTAACATACGTAGCTACTACCCTCGAAAACTAAAACTTTTGACATAGGAAAAGAGCCTTTAATCACATTCTTTACCATGTGCAATCATAAAATTGTCTAATATCTTCATTTTTTCAACATACGTAGCTATTACCCTCGAAAACTAAAACTTTTGAAATAGGAAAAGAGCCTTTAATCACATTCTTTACCATGTGCAATCATGAAATTGTCTAAAATCTTCATTTTTTCAACATACGTAGCTATTACCCTCGAAACCTAAAACTTTTGAAATAGGAAAAGAGCCTTTAATCACATTCTTTACCATGTGCAATCATAAAATAGTCTAATTTCTTCATTTTTTCAACATACGTAGCTATTACCCTCGAAAACTAAAACTTTTGACATAGGAAAAGAGCATTTAATTACATTCTTTACCATTTGCAATCTTAAAATAGTCTAATATCTTCATTTTTTCAACATATGTAGCTATTACCCTCGAAAACTAAAACTTTTGAAATAGGAAAAGGGCCTTTAATCACATTCTTTACCATGTGCAATCATAAAATAGTCTAATATCTTCATTTTTTCAACATACGTAGCTATTACCTTCGAAAACTAAAACTTTTGAAATAGGAAAAGAGCCTTTACTCACATTCTTTACCATTTGCAATCATAAAATAGTCTAATATCTTCATTTTTTCAACATACGTAGCTCTTACCCCCGAAAACTAAAACTTTTGTAATAGGAAAAGAGCCTTTAATCACATTCTTTACCATGTGCAATCATAAAATAGTCTAATATCTTCATTTTTTCAACATACGTAGCTATTACCCTCGAAAACTAAAACTTTTGAAATAGGAAAAGAGCCTTTAATCACATTCTTTACCATGTACAATCATAAAATAGTCTAATATCTTCATTTTTTCAACATACGTAGCTATTACCCTCGAAAACTAAAACTTTTGACATAGGAAAAGAGCCTTTAATCACATTCTTACCATTTGCAATCATAAAATAGTCTAATATCTTCATTTTTTCAGCATACTTAGCTATTACCCTCGAAAACTAAAACTTTTGACATAGGAAAAGAGCCTTTAATCACATTATTTACCATTTGCAATCATAAAACAGTCTAATATCTTCATTTTTTCAACATACGTAGCTATTACCCTCGAAAATTAAAACTTTTGACTTAGGAAAAGAGCCTTTAATCACATTCTTTACCATGTGCAATCATAAAATTGTCTAATATCTTCATTTTTTCCACAGACAAAGCTCTTACCCCCAAAAACTAAAACTTTTGACATAGGAAAAGAGCCTTTAATCACATTCTTTACCATGTGCAATCATAAAATTGTCTAATATCTTCATTTTTTCAACATACGTAGCTATTACCCTCGAAAACTATAACTTTTGACATAGGAAAAGAGCCTTTAATCACATTCTTTACCATGTGCAATCATAAAATTGTCTAATATCTTCATTTTTTCAACATACGTAGCTATTACCCTCGAAAACTAAAACTTTTGAAATAGGAAAAGAGCCTTTAATCACATTCTTTACCATGTGCAATCATAAAATAGTCTAATATCTTCATTTTGTCCACAGACATAGCTATTACCCTCGAAAACTAAAACTTTTGAAATAGGAAAAGAGCCTTTAATCACATTCTTTACCATGTGCAATCATAAAGTAGTCTAATATCTTCATTTTTTCAACATATGTAGCTATTACCCTCGAAAACTAAAACTTTTGAAATAGGAAAAGAGCCTTTAATCACATTCTTAACCATGTGCAATCATAAAATAGTCTAATATCTTCATTTTTTGAACATACGTAGTTATTACCCTCGAAAACTAAAACTTTTGACATAGGAAAAGAGCCTTTAATCACATTCTTTACCATGTGCAATCATAAAATAGTCTAATATCTTCATTTTTTCAACATACGTAGCTATTACCCTCGAAAACTAAAACTTTTGAAATAGGAAAAGAGCCTTTAATCACATTCTTTACCATGTGCAATCATAAAATTGTCTAATATCTTCATTTTTTCAACATACGTAGCTATTACCCTCGAAAACTAAAACTTTTGAAATAGGAAAAGAGCCTTTAATCAAACTCTTTACCATATGCAATCATGAAATTGTCTAATATCGTCATTTTTTCAACATACATAGCTATTACCCTCGAAAGCTAAAACTTTTGAAATAGAAAAGAGCCTTTAATCACATTCTTTACCATGTGCAATCATAAAATTGTCTAATATCTTCATTTTTTCAACATACGAGCTATTACCCTCGAAAACTAATACTTTTGAAATAGGAACAGAGCCTTTAATCACATTCTTTACCCCATGTGTAATCATAAAATAGTCTAATATCTTCATTTTTTCCACAGACATAGCTATTACCCTCGAAAACTAAAACTTTTGAAATAGGAAAAGAGCCTTTAATCAAAATCTTTACCATTTGCAATCATAAAATAGTCTAATATCTTCATTTTTTCAACATACGTAGCTATTACCCTCGAAAATTAAAACTTTTGACTTAGGAAAAGAGCCTTTATTCACATTCTTTACCATGTGCAATCATAAAATTGTCTAATATCTTCATTTTTTCCACAGACAAAGCTCTTACCCCCAAAAACTAAAACTTTTGACATAGGAAAAGGGCCTTTAATCACATTCTTTACCATGTGCAATCATAAAATTGTCTAATATCTTCATTTTTTCAACATACGTAGCTATTACCCTCGAAAACTAAAACTTTTGACATAGGAAAAGAGCCTTTAATCACATTCTTTACCATTTGCAATCATAAAATAGTCTAATATCTTCATTTTTTCAGCATACGTAGCTATTACCCTCGAAAACTAAAACTTTTGACATAGGAAAAGAGCCTTTAATCACATTCTTTACCATTTGCAATCATAAAACAGTCTAATATCTTCATTTTTTCAACATACGTAGCTATTACCCTCGAAAATTAAAACTTTTGACTTAGGAAAAGAGCCTTTAATCACATTCTTTACCATGTGCAATCATAAAATTGTCTAATATCTTCATTTTTTCCACAGACAAAGCTCTTACCCCCAAAAACTAAAACTTTTGACATAGGAAAAGAGCCTTTAATCACATTCTTTACCATGTGCAATCATAAAATTGTCTAATATCTTCATTTTTTCAACATACGTAGCTATTACCCTCGAAAACTATAACTTTTGACATAGGAAAAGAGCCTTTAATCACATTCTTTACCATGTGCAATCATAAAATTGTCTAATATCTTCATTTTTTCAACATACGTAGCTATTACCCTCGAAAACTAAAACTTTTGAAATAGGAAAAGAGCCTTTAATCACATTCTTTACCATGTGCAATCATAAAATAGTCTAATATCTTCATTTTGTCCACAGACATAGCTATTACCCTCGAAAACTAAAACTTTTGAAATAGAAAAAGAGCCTTTAATCACATTCTTTACCATGTGCAATCATAAAGTAGTCTAATATCTTCATTTTTTCAACATATGTAGCTATTACCCTCGAAAACTAAAACTTTTGAAATAGGAAAAGAGCCTTTAATCACATTCTTAACCATGTGCAATCATAAAATAGTCTAATATCTTCATTTTTTGAACATACGTAGTTATTACCCTCGAAAACTAAAACTTTTGACATAGGAAAAGAGCCTTTAATCACATTCTTTACCATGTGCAATCATAAAATAGTCTAATATCTTCATTTTTTCAACATACGTAGCTATTACCCTCGAAAACTAAAACTTTTGAAATAGGAAAAGAGCCTTTAATCACATTCTTTACCATGTGCAATCATAAAATTGTCTAATATCTTCATTTTTTCAACATACGTAGCTATTACCCTCGAAAACTAAAACTTTTGAAATAGGAAAAGAGCCTTTAATCAAACTCTTTACCATATGCAATCATGAAATTGTCTAATATCGTCATTTTTTCAACATACATAGCTATTACCCTCGAAAGCTAAAACTTTTGAAATAGGAAAAGAGCCTTTAATCACATTCTTTACCATGTGCAATCATAAAATTGTCTAATATCTTCATTTTTTCAACATACGAGCTATTACCCTCGAAAACTAATACTTTTGAAATAGGAACAGAGCCTTTAATCACATTCTTTACCCCATGTGTAATCATAAAATAGTCTAATATCTTCATTTTTTCCACAGACATAGCTATTACCCTCGAAAACTAAAACTTTTGACATAGGAAAAGAGCCTTTAATCACAATCTTTACCATTTGCAATCATAAAACAGTCTAATATCTTCATTTTTTCAACATACGTAGCTATTACCCTCGAAAATTAAAACTTTTGACTTAGGAAAAGAGCCTTTAATCACATTCTTTACCATGTGCAATCATAAAATAGTGTAATATCTTCATTTTTTCAACATACGTAGCTATTACCCTCGAAAACTAAAACTTTTGAAATAGGAAAAGAGCCTTTGATCACATTTTTTACCATGTGCAATCATAAAATAGTCTAATATCTTCATTTTTTAACATACGTAGCTACTACCCTCGAAAACTAAAACTTTTGACATAGGAAAAGAGCCTTTAATCACATTCTTTACCATGTGCAATCATAAAATTGTCTAATATCTTCATTTTTTCAACATACGTAGCTATTACCCTCGAAGACTAATACTTTTGAAATAGGAACAGAGCTTTTAATCACATTCTTTACCATGTGCAATCATAAAATAGTCTAATATCTTCATTTTTTAACATACGTAGCTACTACCCTCGAAAACTAAAACTTTTGACATAGGAAAAGAGCCTTTAATCACATTCTTTACCATGTGCAATCATAAAATTGTCTAATATCTTCATTTTTTCAACATACGTAGCTATTACCCTCGAAAACTGAAACTTTTGAAATAGGAAAAGAGCCTTTAATCACATTCTTTACCATGTGCAATCATGAAATTGTCTAAAATCTTCATTTTTTCAACATACATAGCTATTACCCTCGAAAACTAAAACTTTTGAAATAGGAAAAGAGCCTTTAATCACATTCTTTACCATGTGCAATCATAAAATAGTCTAATATCTTCATTTTTTCAACATACGTAGCTATTACCCTCGAAAACTAAAACTTTTGAAATAGGAAAAGAGCCTTTAATCACATTCTTTACCATGTGCAATCATAAAATTGTCTAATATCTTCATTTTTTCAACATACGCAGCTATTACCCTCGAAAACTAAAACTTTTGAAATAGGAAAAGAGCCTTTAATCAAATTCTTTACCATATGCAATCATGAAATTGTCTAATATCGTCATTTTTTCAACATACGTAGCTATTACCCTCGAAAGCTAAAACTTTTGAAATAGGAAAAGAGCCTTTAATCACATTCTTTACCATGTGCAATCATAAAATTGTCTAATATCTTCATTTTTTCAACATACGAGCTATTACCCTCGAAAACTAATACTTTTGAAATAGGAACAGAGCCTTTAATCACATTCTTTACCCCATGTGCAATCATAAAATAGTCTAATATCTTCATTTTTTCCACAGACATAGCTATTACCCGCGAAAACCAAATTTTGAAATAGGAAAAGAGCCTTTAATCACATTCTTTACCATGTGCAATCATAAAATAGTCTAATATCTTCATTTTTTCAACATACGTAGCTATTACCCTCGAAAACTAAAACTTTTGAAATAGGAAAAGAGCCTTTAATCACATTTTTTACCATGTGCAATCATAAAATAGTCTAATATCTTCATTTTTTAACATACGTAGCTATTACCCTCGAAAACTAAAACTTTTGAAAAAGGAAAAGAGCCTTTAATCACATTCTTTACCATTTGCAATCATAAAATAGTCTAATATCTTCATTTTTTCAACATACGTAGCTATTACCCTTGAAAACTAAAACTTTTGAAATAGGAAAAGAGCCTTTAATCACATTCTTTACCATGTGCAATCATAAAATAGTCTAATATCTTCATTTTTTCAACATACGTAGCTATTACCCTCGAAAAGTAAAAGTTTTGAAATAGGAAAAGAGCCTTTAATAAAATTCTTTAAAATGTGCTATCATAAAATTGTCTAATATCTTCATTTTTTCAACATACGTAGCTATTAACCTCGAAAACTAAAACTTTTGAAATAGGAAAAGAGCCTTTAATCACATTCTTTACCATGTGCAATCATGAAATTGTCTAATATCTTCATTTTTTCAACATACGTAGCTATTACCCTCGAAAACTAAAACTTTTCAAATAGGAAAAGAGCCTTTAATCACATTCTTTACCATGTGCAATCTTAAAATAGTCTAATATCTTCATTTTTTCAACATACGTAGCTATTACCCTCGAAAACTAAAACTTTTGAAATAGGAAAAGAGCCTTTAATCACATTCTTTACCATGTGCAATCATAAAATTGTCTAATATCTTCATTTTTTCAACATACGTAGCTATTACCCTCGAAAACTAAAACTTTTGAAATAGGAAAAGAGCCTTTAATCACATTCTTTACCATGTGCAATCATAAAATAGTCTAATATCTTCATTTTTTCAACATACGTAGCTATTACCCTCGAAAACTAAAACTTTTGAAATAGGAAAAGAGCCTTTAATCACATTCTTTACCATGTGCAATCATAAAATTGTCTAATATCTTCATTTTTTCAACATACGTAGCTATTACCCTCGAAAACTAAAACTTTTGAAATAGGAAAAGAGCCTTTAATCACATTTTTTACCATGTGCAATCATGAAATTGTCTAATATCTTCATTTTTTCAACATACGTAGCTATTAACCTCGAAAACTAAAACTTTTGAAATAGGAAAAGGGCCTTTAATCACATTCTTTAACATGTGCAACCATTAAATAGTCTAATATCTTCATTTTTTCAACATACGTAGCTATTACCCTCGAAAACTAATACTTTTGAAATAGGAACAGAGCCTTTAATCACATTCTTTACCCCCTGTGCAATCATAAAATAGTCTAATATCTTCATTTTTTCCACAGACATAGCTATTACCCTCGAAAACTAAAACTTTTGAAATAGGAAAAGAGCCTTTAATCACATTCTTTACCATGTGCAATCATAAAGTAGTCTAATATCTTCATTTTTTCAACATATGTAGCTATTACCCTCGAAAACTAAAACTTTTTAAATAGGAAAAGAGCCTTTAATCACATTCTTTACCATGTGCAATCATAAAATAGTCTAATATCTTCATTTTTTCAACATACGTAGTTATTACCCTCGAAAACTAAAACTTTTGAAATAGGAAAAGAGACTTTAATCACATTCTTTACCATTTGCAATCATAAAATAGTCTAATATGTTCATTTTTTCCACATTCGTAGCTATTACCCTAGAAACTAAAACTTTTGACATAGGAAAAGAGCCTTTAATCACATTCTTTACCATGTGCAATCATAAAATAGTCTAATATCTTCATTTTTTCAACATACGTAGCTATTACCCTCGAAAACTAAAACTTTTGAAATAGGAAAAGAGCCTTTAATCACATTTTTTACCATGTGCAATCATAAAATAGTCTAATATCTTCATTTTTATAACATACGTAGCTACTACCCTCGAAAAATAAAACTTTTGACATAGCAAAAGAGCCTTTAATCACATTCTTTACCATGTGCAATCATAAAATTGTCTAATATCTTCATTTTTTCAACATACGTAGCTATTACCCTTGAAAACTAAAACTTTTGAAATAGGAAAAGAGCCTTTAATCACATTCTTTACCATGTGCAGTCATAAAATAGTCTAATATCTTCATTTTTTCAACATACGTAGCTATTACCCTCGAAAAGTAAAACTTTTGAAATAGGAAAAGAGCCTTTAATCAAATTCTTTACCATGTGCTATCATAAAATTGTCTAATATCTTCATTTTTTCAACATACGTAGCTATTACCCTCAAAAACTAAAACTTTTGAAATAGGAAAAGAGCCTTTAATCACATTCTTTACCA